>NC_077228.1:105552259-105810599 GCF_027887165.1 Monodelphis domestica
GTCTAGCTTTGCTCTTGGAGTCTTCCAGATTGTTCTCTTGGATTTTTAGGGAAAAGTGCTAGTTCCTTTGGGAAGCCTTGGAACCTGTCTCCAGGACACCCTAGAAACATACATAGACAGAGACTCATATAGACCTAAATTAGCAAGAGAAGTAATTATTTAAAAATTTATTTTCCTTTTTTTTTCCTCTTTTGGGAGGCTAGAATAAAGAGCAGAGTTGAGGCTAGTATATATCCCTGATAGGGGTTGGGGAAAGATTTATGAAGTGTTTTCAGAAGGATTAACCTAAGAAAAAGACACCAAAAGAGAAATATAGGATGGATGCCTAAAGGAAGGAACGACAGGCTAGAGACGGACAAGGTCAACAGTTGTGGAAGGTTTGGGCAAAAAAATTGTCCTTTGATTCTTTGTACTCATCCTTTATTTATCCAGGCAGGTGCCCTCTCCAAACCACTAATCCCAAGGGCCTTGCTAAGAGGTTAAAGATAATGAGTTTTGTCTCTAGGGATGCCACAAAGCACATTAATATAGTCCCAGAGAGCTTGAGTGTGGGATATTGAAGAAGGCAAAATAATCATATGTCACCATTATCTTTTTCTGGCTCCACAGTGTCTCTGAGGGACAAACCAGAACTTTGAGGAACAACCATAATTAAGGGGCAGGACCTAGGATATTGATTCAACAAAAAGAAGGGAAGTGTTTAGAAGATAGGAGGAAAACCAGGAGATAGTAGTATCATAAAAACTAAAGAAGAGAGAATATCCAGCAGGAAGAGGATGTCAGATGGTGCAGAGATGTTAAAAAAAAAATGAAAACTAAGAACAGTTGTTGGCTTGATACAAAATAAAAATCTTCTAACAATTGTTATGGTTGTTGAGTCTTTTCAGTCATGTCCCACTCTTCATGACCCCATTTTGGGTTTCCATGGCAAAGATACTGAAGTGGTTTGCCATTTCCTTCTTCAGCACATTTGATAGATGAGGAAAATGAGGAAAACAGGATTGAGTGACTTGCCTGGCGTTACACAGCTAATAAGTATCTGAGGCCAGATTTGAAAATGAGTCTTCCTGACTCCAGGCATGGCATTCTGTGCCACCTAGCTGCCTGTTTCTAACAATTAGACTTATTCAAAAGTGGAAAGAACCACCTTCCAAGGTAACAGAATCCTTATCATTAAAGGTCTTTAAATGGAAGCTGAATATCTATTTGTCAAATATGGATTGGACAAGATGACTTCTGAGGTTCCTTCCAAGTCTGAGATTGTGGGATTCAAAGATGTGTGTTTAAAGGTAGGAACACTAGTTAGGTGACTATTATAAAAGTCAGAAGTTTTTAACATTTGTGTGTGTGTGTGTGTGTGTGTGTGTGTGTGTGTGTGTATGTGTATCATGGGCCTCTTTAGCAGTTAGATGAAGCTTAGAGATCCCTTCTCAGCAGAATGTTTTTGATTATATAAAATAAAATATATAGGATGCAAAGAAAATCAATTGAATTGAAATATAGTATCATATTGTAACATTAAAAAGAAAACAAGTTCAAAATCATGTTATATGTCAGTAATGGAATGCCTCAGTACAATAAGAAATGATAAGTAGGATGATTTCAGAAAAAGCTGGAAAGATCTGCAGGAACTGATGCAGAGTGAAATAAGCAGAACTGGAAGAACATTGTACACAGTAATAGCAACATTGGACGATGATTATCTGTTAAAATTTGGCTGCTTCCAGCAATGCTATGATCTGGGACAATGCTGAAAGATTTATGATGGTGGATGCTATCCACCTCCAGAGAAAGAACTGTTAGTTGTCTTTTTCATATCATTTATTTGGGGGTTTTGGTTATGGATGAGTGTGCTCTTACAACAATGACCAATATGGAAGTATGTTTGCATGACAATATTTTTTTAAAGAGTTCATCAGTCAGATTAAGAACTCTTAGACCAAACAATAGAGTTAAGGTCCTCAATAAGGGTGTTTGGAAATGGAAATAGAAAGGACAATATTAATGCAAGCGATATCTGAGGAAAAATTCATAGGATCTGGCAACTGATTGGATATGAGTGGTAAAGAAATAGGAAGAGCCAAAGAAGACTCTGAGGGTCTAGGCCAAGGTGACCAGGAGCATGGAATTACAATTATCTGAAATAGAAAAAATAGGGAAAGGAACCAGTTTGGAGTAAAAGATGAGTTTAGTTTCTTACATGTAGTGTTTGATGAGCCTACAGGCATCCCGATAGAAATATCCAATAGGCAGTTGGGAATACAAGACTTCAGCTAGGCTTTGGAGGTACTGATTTCAGAATCATCTATATGAAAGTGATCATTAAAGTCATGAAAATGCATGAGATCTTCAAAAGAAAGAGTTGAGAGAGAGAGAAGAAAACAAGGGATAGACACTTGAGAGAACATTCACTTGGAGGGATGGAAGGGCAATGATGAGCCAACAAGACTGATGGAGGCAAACCATAAGGGCATAGTGTCATGTGAACTAATGAAGAAAGGATACTAATAAGGAGAAATTTATCAAGACTGTCAAATACTTGAAAGGGGTCAAGAAGGATGAGTATTGAAAAAAAGGTCCTTGGATTTGGTGGTAAAGAGCTCATTGGAGTATAAGGGGTATGAATCCAGTCACTGGTGTGGGTCCTCATTGCTACCCTACCTACCAGAGGTCTTGGATCTAGCACTGAAGATGCTTTCCTATAGCATATCTAAATATCCCTATTAACATTTCATTTGAAGATGATCAATTCTTTATTAACTGTAAACCTGAGCCTCATACTTGGCCTTTACAAAGGAAGAACAAGGTGTGAAAGAGAGGAGATCTACAGAGACTTGGGTTCAACTCCTAGAGTACAGATAAGAAAAAACGAGAGATAAATATTTTAGGCAATACTCCAAGACTGAACCCAGTCGGTATAAACCTTGAATTTTGTTTCTAGACTACAGGTTACACTAGGAAAAAAACAACTGTTCCAGGAAATAAATAAAAATGGGTGCCATTTTGTCATACTTCAGTAGGGAGAAAGGAGAGGCAGCAAATATGGGCTCCTCAGAGTTTGAAAGTGAGCAGGAAGGAGAAATAGAACACAAATTTGTTAAGAAAGCAAGGTCAGGGAAATTAATTTTTTTTATCATGGGAAACCTGAGTGTGTTATAGCTTGAAAGGAAGGAAATGAGAGATTGAAGATTTGTTTTATGGAGAAAACAGAAACCATTTGCCTGTGAGTTCTCTCTTCTTATCTATACTATAATTTGTTATCCTCTATTCTCTGATGAAGAGAGGGTCTACTTCTGTTTCTACTTGGAATCCCCTCTTGTTTCCTCCAGCGAATTGCCCTTGCGATCATCTCTTCTTTTCAAATTTTTGCCTATCATTCCTTCTCTGTTGCCTACAATGTAAATCTTGAAATTTCTCAGATTTGTGAATGTTAAAAATTTCCACATTGAGGAATCCTCCATTGGAACAAATTCCCTACTGGAATTTTGATGTGAGAACTCACCAGGATCAGAAATGGGAGGACCTCTACTCCATCCGTACTTAAGACTGCTTTAGGGGAGAAAACTCCTTGCTATGGGAGGACCTCTACTCCACCCATATTTAAGACTGCTTTAGGGGAGAAAACTCCTTGCTAAACAATGAAAGTACTTGGACCCATGCTTATAATAAGGCAAGGAGTTCTTTGAGCCTGTTTTTTAGAATTCATACAATGGGATGTTAGGTACCTAAAAGGGTCGGGCAAGTTTTCTCTTAATGAGATTAGTCGACTCAGCTGTGTTTTCTCTGGTTCAGAATTACTGAGGAGATTAGTCGACTTAGCAGGAATTCAGATGGGCTATCCTTTAGGAAACATCTACGGTGATTGGTAGATGGAAGAACTTAGGGGAGGTGACATAGGAAAAAAACCCCTATATAAGAAAAGGTATCTCTTGAGCAAGGGAGGCTTGGAGATCCTTAGATCCTTAGGTCCTTGGAGATAGATCCTTTTGGAGGAGACCCTTTGAAGATCTCTTGAGAAGAAGTTCCTTGGGAGGCTGACTCTGGCTGGAACTTCCTCTGGGGAGACTCTGTTCCCCAGACATCCTTGCTTAAGACAAATCTTGTGGTGAGTGATAAAAGACTGACTGACTGATCTCTCTCTCTTAAGATTCAGGTCTACTGGAACAACCTCCAGGAAGTGATGCAGAGCGAAAGGAGCAGAACCAGGAAAACATTGTACACAGAGACTGATACATTGTGGTACAATCTAAGGTGATGGACTTCTCCATTAGTATCAATGCAATGTCCCTGAACAATCTGCAGGGATCTAAAAAATACTACCCACAAGCAGAGGATAAACTGTGGGAGTAAAAACACCAATGAAAAGCAACTGCTTGACTACAGGGTTGGAGGAGATAAGACTGAGGAGAGACTCTAAATAAACACTATAATGCAAATTCCAACAACAGGGAAATGGGTTCGAGTCAAGAACACATGTGATAACCAGTGGAATCATGCGTTGGCTATGGGAGAGGGAAAGGTGGGGGGGAGGGGAGGAAAAGAAAATGATCTTTGTTTCCAGTGAATAATGTATGAAAACGACCAAATAAAATAATGTTTAAAAATTAAAAAAAAAAAGATTCAGGTCTAGTCCATGTTGGCTTAAGGCCCTTTATACTTATTTCCTTTTTCTCTCTTTCCTTTAATTACTCATTGTATTATTAATTAAAATCTCTATAAAACCGAGTCGACTTGGGTATATTGAATAATTGGGAATATTTCCCTGGCGACCACCTTATATTTGACTTAAAAACCAAGACACTGTAATGAAACATATTTCTGCGGTCAAATTTACTCACTCTCTCTTATATCTATCACAATTTATATCTTCAACTATTTTACTCACTTACAGTTTAAGACCCCAACTCTTTTAAATATAACAGTTTATGGCTGATCACGAAGTTGGTGAAAAAAAACCCTCAAAAGACTTCTGTGAAATCTATTTCCTTTATCTCTTTGCTTTATTACTTGCCTATCAGTCAGTTTTGTTTTCTGTTTTAACTTGGCTTCAAAATTACAGCTGCAAGAACTGGTGAGTAAAAAACCTTTTTGATTCTCCTTAAATTTAAGCTGTCTTAGATCTTAGCAACAGGGCCCTAAAATCCTGGCTAGGAGAACTTTTTCTAAATCCTTTCCTTTAGGGAACAACTGCCTAAATTAAGATTAAGACAAACCTGGGAAAACTTGTGGACAATTTCCATTTTGGGGGGAAGGTTTTGATTTTGTTTGAATTTCATCCTCTTTTTCCTCTGTAGCCTGGGTTTTCCCTCTGTAAAAGTTTTCAATAATCACTTTTTTCCTATTTTTCTTGGAGGGTTGGTCTTGGGCACAATAAGCCATTGCTTTGGTGAGATGTACAGGTTTTCTGTGGAGTTACATGGCGGTGCTTTTGCCTCAGGTAAGTTCTGGCATCTCCACAGCCTCCGCAATTTGCTAGTACGCCCTTGGTCTGTGCTCTCTCGTGTGCAGGGGTCTCCTGTGAAACTGCTCTGAGGAGCAGATCCCTGGAGGTCCTTGTCAGTTCCCAAGTACCCTGGTCTGCCCCCCACTCACTACAGCGAGGAGTGGAGCTTTTGCCTCAGGCAGGCTCTGGAGTCTTCGCAGTGTCCGCAGTTTGCAAGAGCACCCACGGTCTCTACTCTTCAGTGCGCAGGGGTCTTCTGTGTAGCTGCTCTCAGGAGTAGTTCCCTAGTAGTCCTAGTTAGATCCCAAGGACCCTGGTGTGCCCCCTAGTCACTCCAGATACCTCCCTCATTCACTCGCTGTCTCTGGTGAGCAAGCTGGTCCCGACTCTGGGTCCGTAAGTGAGGTGGGGAAGGGCAGTTCAGATCATGTTTGGGTGGGAGCTTTTTCTCCTTCTTATAGTGCTCAAACCCCATGTACCTTCACTTCTGCGCCCTACTGTAGAGTCCCTCCATTCTTGCAAAGATGATTTTTGTGTTCTTTTGAGGTAGTCTATTTTGTTGGGTACTGGGGAGAGGAAGCGATTTGCATCTAGATTGCAGCCATGTTTACCCAAAAGTCTGGATCTGGTTTTTAAAGGATTAACCTAAACTCAAATTGGTTTGGGCTTTTTTTGAATAGCTTATACCAACTACTCAAAACTATACAAAAACTGAAAGATAATGATGGCCATCCTTTCATTATTCTACTCTATGCAGACTCAAAGTCTTTGCCCAGCCTAAAACATCCACTAAAAGCATTTGCTCTTAACATTCTTCTAAAAATGTGTATTGAGCTCTTTGTTTTTATATCACCTTTATTTTAGATAATATTCCTTCTCACTCCCCCCCCCCAGATAAGCATCCCTAAACAGTCCAATTTTATAGAATCATAGAACCTCTGAGCTTAAAAGAGGTTATCTCATCTTACCCCTGCCTAAGGAGGAATCCTTCTATTCACAGCATTCCTGACAGATGATTGGTCCATCTAACCTTTGTTTTACTGCTTCAAACATATTATCTATAATTCCTAGGTTTATGTCATCCATAGAATTTATAAGTATATCTTTCTTTGTTCATCCAAGTCACTGATCAAAATGTTAACTGGGACAGAGACAAAGTCCTATGGCCTATCACTAGAGTCTTCCCTTCAAATTGACATGGATTCATTAAACACATTCTTGGGGTATACCTCTTTAAATAGCTATGACTAATGAGCCAATCTGCCATCATTATTCCATTTTAGGTAGTGCTCCTCAAATTATATGTGACTGCTACTTGGATCTTGGATTTTGTATACTGTTCCCTTCAAATGATCAAATTGGTATTTCCCAAATCTACACTGTGGCTCAAGGCAGACCATCACCACTGTCTCTAGCTTGTGTTCATGAACTCACTCTCTTTCCTCTCTAACTCAAATAGAGGAAAGAACTACCTGTCACATAAAAGAAAAATCTAGTTCTCATTTGAAGTCTGCCCCCTTTCCTGCCTAGTTTTTTCATAGACTTAGGTATTGAAGGCTGCTTTTAGGTTGGGAGTAGCCCAAGTACATATATGACTCCTTAAATTTCATGAATTATGCATAGAATTTATGAATTAATGAATTATTAAACATATCCCACAGAGTCTATTCTGTGCCCCTCTTTTATAGAGTCGAAATCTACTTCCTTGCCTTCTTATCACTCTTCCATTTTCTCTTCTCAGGTTCTCCTTTCTTTTCCATCTCATAAAACCCTAGGATTTTAGACATGGAAACAAACCTTCTTTGGGGAGCTAGTACAACTCTCTAATGATATAGACAAGGAGGAAAATAAGGATCAAAGAGCTATAGTGAGTTGGCTTAGGTCATGTGGCTATCAATGAAGCTACTACTAAAACTCTGGGACATAGTAGGGGCTTAATAAATGTTATTGAATGAATGAATGAACCAGGTCTTCTCTGTTTCTTCAGACTTATTCTGGCTCCCCCTCCTTTCTATTTATTCCCACTCCCTTCCCTCTCCTCATCATAGTTTCCCATTGGGTTCTTCCATTTCATACTTAGGATCATCTCTCTCCCTTCCTAGAGAAGTTTAGGAGTCATTTCATCTACTGGAAAGAGACCTAAAGGTCAAATGCAACTCTGTAATTTCTTTAATGAGCTTGGCAAGAAAAATTTCATAAGTATTTTCCTAGTAGGGGTTAGAGAAGAAAGGGAACACAGTGCTTAGGGACTTGGAATAGAATAAATCCCAGTAGCAGTTTACCAGAAGAGAATCAGATGGATTTAGATTGTAAGCTCCATAAGGGGAGGAACTATTTTTTATAAGTACAGAGGCTGGCATATAGTAGGCATTTAATAAATGTTTATTGATGAGTGATTAATAGTATCCTCAGCACTTAGCAGAGTGGCTGGCACATAGTAGACATTTAGTAAATGTTTATTGATTAATCATTAATTACATCCGCAGAACTTAGTACTGTATTTGGAGCATAATAAGGGCTTAATAAAAAATGTTTATTAAATTGTATTAGATGGAAGCCAAGATTGGAAGAGCAAGAAGAGGGTTGGAGAGTATGATTAATTATCACAGTCTGCAAAGGAGAAAGCAAAACCAAAGTGGGAATTGGGGGCAGATAGAGCTATGGACACCCTGCAGGTGAGAAAACCAACACATGCAATCATAAGAGGTTGGAGAGGGCAAATGACTTCCTTATAAAGTCCAAACCAAAGAGCACAGGGAGACACAGAGTTCCAAGCAATGAAAGAGGTTCTGCTAAATAAACAGGCTTAGCAGCAATGAGATAGTCTATGAGTTACCATGGCAACCAGCATTTGGACCAATTCAGTCAGCCTTGGGGCTATGGAGATGCCCATTTGCACAGGACAGAGGTTTCCTCAGTTCTCCAGATCCCCTCATTTTTTGATTCATGATTCACTGCTGATAAGAAATTGAATAATGCTTGGGAACGATCATCCTGGGTGGGGCTGGTGGATGACAAAGAGAAAAGAACCTGTCTGGGAAGGTGAAGCTATAAGAGATTTCTCATTATGTGGGAAGTGAGTGTGAGGACCAAACCATTTATGGGGATAAACAATCCAGATGAAACTCCCAGTCTCTCATAGAGCCCCTTTTCCATGCTGTGGGGCTAAATCCAGCTTTGATCATCTTTCTTTCTTTCTTTCATTTTCTTAATTGTTTTTAATTACATGTAGAAATAATTTTAAACAATTGTTTTCTGACATTTTGTGATCCAAATTCTCTCTCTCTCCCTCCCTCCCCTCCTTCCTGAGACAGTAAAAAAATTCTGATATACGTTATACCGGTTCTGTCATGCAGTACATATTTCCATATTACTCATATGAAAGAAGACACATATCACACATACAAGAAAACAATTCACAAAGGAGATAAAGTGAAAAATGGTCTGCTTTAATCTTTATTCCAACTCCATCAGTTCCTTCTGTGGCTGTGAATAGGCATTTCTCATCATGAAAATTGGGGTTATCTTGGAATTTTGCATTGCTGATAATAATGTAGTCCACAGTTGGTCATTGTACAATAATATTATTGTATACCATGTTCTCCTGGTTCTACTCACTTATTTTTGCATCCCAGGTTTTTCTGGAGTCATATTGTTTGTCATTTCTTATGGCACAAGAGTATTTCATTACAATCCCATGCCACAATTTCTTTATCCATTCCCCAATCAATGGATACCCCCTCAGTTTCCAATTCTTGGCCACTACAGAAGGAGCTGCTTTTTCTTTGGTCTCTTTAGAGTAGTAATATTGCTGGATCAAAGAGTATGTACAGTTTTATATTCCTTTAGGTATAATTCTAATTTGCTCTCCAGAATGGTTTTAATTAGTTTTTAATTCAATAAACAATTATAATTGACATACTATGTTAAGCTCATGAAACTATTACTGGACTAAGTTTAGATTCTACTGGAAGGTCGACTCCTAGAGCCAAATCTCCTCTTAATCATCTCATCACTTTACAGCACTTCAACCTTCAACTGGATTCTGGTATTCCTAAATATCTCTATTTAGGGAGAAGCCTACATTTGTGGGGATCCTCCCCCTCCACCCCCTTTTTTAGCCAGAGAGAATTATTTGATTCTCTAAAGGTGTGTCTGGAATCTAGGTCTGAAGGGCAGCTTGGCAATGTATAGAAAATGCCAGAATTAAAAGTCAGGAAAACCTGAATTTGATTCCAACCTTGATAATCTGTTGGATGACCCCAAACAAATATCTTAGCTTTTCTGACCCTTTGTTTCTTCAACTATAATAATACTGAATTCAAGGGGCAGCTAGGTGGCACAGTGGATTTTTCATGTCTTGGGTCTCCACAAAAAGGGGAATGTTAAAGTATTTAATGTAGGGGCAGCTAGGTGGCACAGTCCATTAGAGCACCAGACTTGGGTCTAGGAGGACTTAGATTCCAATCTGGCCTCAGATACTTCTTAGCTGTGTGAGCCAGAGCAAGTCACTTAATTCTCATCACCTAGCCCTTTCCACTCTTCTACCTTGGAATCAATACATAATAATAATTCTAAAATAGAAGGTAAGAATTTAAAAATACATAATACACAGATTAAGTCTGTTATAAGGGCAGCTAGATAGTGT
This sequence comes from Monodelphis domestica, assembly GCF_027887165.1. Lineage (NCBI taxonomy): Eukaryota > Metazoa > Chordata > Mammalia > Didelphimorphia > Didelphidae > Monodelphis > Monodelphis domestica. Next base: position 105,562,351 of record NC_077228.1, read on the forward strand.
AGTGGATAAAGCACTGGACTAGATTCAGGAAGAAGCATCTTCATGTGTTCCAATCTGCCCTCAGATACCTACTAGCTATATGGCCCTGAGCAAGTCACTTAGTCCTGTTTGCCTTAGTTTCCTCATCTGTAAAATGGGCTAGAGAAGGAAATGGCAAACCACTCCTGTATCTCAGCCATGAAAACCCCAAATGGGGTCATGGAGAGTCCAGATGTGACTGAAACAACACAACAATATAGGTCAGTTATAGGACAAAAATTCAAAACAATTTATTTCTTCCACAAAAAAAAATTCTAAATACAAAGGGATCCCAAACATATGTTTACCCCAAACCCAACAAATTTTAAACATAAAGCAAGTAGCTTGACAATTGTTAAATTCTCAAAGAGCTTGATATTTTAAATGCTAAAATATATTTTAGGAAAATGTATTGTGAGACAATTGAATATATATCACATTTCCAAATTTCACTTTAGTTCTACACTGTTCAAACAATTCCTTCCATGTCTATGTCTTCTAGCAAGCAGGTAAGTAGTTGAACTAATCCTCCTACCAGTGGCCATCCTATTCAAGAAACACAGCAGTAATTGCTGGAGGCTGTAGCTGGCACCTACTCAGGATCCAGTCTCCCAAATTCACTAAGTTTCCTTCAGGGCTAGAAAGTCCAAGTCAGGAAAGAAACATAGGGCAGAAAAGACCCTCCTTCACTGTTACCTCTGTCTTCACTTCTATTTCCTTAAGTACATTTAGAAAGAAGTCTCTTATTAGTTTTTCTGTTGTCACTTTGTTGTTGTCCTGTTGTCTGTGGTCATTCTTCTGGCATTTCTGTTCTTTGGGGTATTCAAGAAGAAAACAACCATTTCCATTCTGGTTTTCTCTTTTAAAATGTATCAAACTCTTCTTCATGCTTGAAAAGGAGAGGTGCATCTTGCTTCTTGAATGTGTTTCTAGTTTTAGATCTCTTAATGGGGTCAGAAAGAGTCAAGCATGACTGAACAACAACAAGAAGTCTTGAGTTTGCAACCTTGGTTTGCTCGTTTGTTTGTTTTCCAGAGGCAATCTAGGAATTCTTTCCATTGGGATTTTGTTTTCTATGTTCAGTGGTTCTGGGCAGTCCCTTATTATTTCCTTCATCATGGTATTAAGGTTTTTTTGTCCTGTACTGTTCTTCTGGGAGACCTATGATCTTTAAATTGTCTCTACACATCCTGTCTTCAAGATCCATATGTTTTTCTTGCATAGTGGGCATATTTTCTTATTTATTTGGTGAGGCTTATCAGTGCAGATCTGAGATTTTCTGTTCGTTCATTGTTTTTGCTGTGTAAGGCATAAATTTTGGTCCCATAATTCTCTCTCTCTCTCCCTTTTTTTTTTTTAATAACCCTTACCTTCTGTCTTGGAGTCAATACTGTGTATTGGCTCCAAGGCAGAAGAGTGGTAAGGGCTAGGCAATAGGGGTCAAGTGACTTGCCCAGGGTCACACAGCTGGGAAGTGTCTGAGGTCAGATTTGAACCTAGGACCTCCCATCTCTAGGCCTGGCTCTCAATCCACTGAGCAACCCAGCTGCCCCCCCCCAATTCTCTTTTAAACCACTCAGGAACAGCATGTTGTAGTTCTATATTCTCCTCAAATTCCACATAGTCCCCCATCTTAAGTGTTGGATGATTTTCCTTTATTCTGTAGTATTTATTCATAGATGCCTGAACTTATTTATTAGATCTGGAGGCAATATTTTCTTTTGCTGTTGCTGTTTTTCCCATTAATTTATCTGTTTATGTTCAAGGTCTTTGAGATTTCTTCTTCCTGAAATTTTTGTTACTTTTCCTTTTTCTCCTTCCCTCCCCTCCACTTATGTTCCTTATCACTCACTTCCTGACTCCCTCCCCTCTGATTGTGGTTTCCTTGTGGGCTTGATTTCAAAGCATCTCAGTCTCAGCCTCCTCCCACACTGGGCACTTCTCTGTTCACCAACATGGGTCTCTGTTTCAAATGACTTTTGGGTAATCAGAACTAGCCCCAACTGGTGCTATGCTCTTTCCTTCAGGTTTAGTGGAGTGCCTCAGAGCCTCCCACATGCACAGTGTTCTGGACTAGTGACCCATCTCACTGCCTTTGTTCCTCAGTCCTCTAGTTCAGAGCCTGTTTTCCCCAACACTGGCAGTTCATGACTGTATAGCCCTGGTATTTTCAGGTTGCAGCCCTTGACAGACTTTTGCTCCTAAGGAGGTATGGCCATATTGGATATTAAGGCCTGAGCAAACTTCCTCAAACTTGGGGAGTCTCTACTTCAAAAAGGAAAAGAGGGACTGGGGTATAGGAATAGATTTTGATATAAGCTTGTATTAAATCCTGGGATCTGCTGGTATAGCCTTGCTGCTAGCAGGATGGGAAGCAAGGGAAAGATCATTGATTATGTGAGCTCAGAGCTATCAGTTCCTGGATTTTTGTTGTTGTTGTTTTTCTTAACTTTCTTTTAGTGTCCTAGACTATGGAAATGGCTAAAGTTATTTTATCTTTGGAACATCATTTCTGTTTGGGGCAGTTTGAGATATTATAGGGATTCAAGAAAATGCCTAGTCCACCATGTTGCTTGCATGACCTGAAATATCAGAATAATCCTGTTTAATGTGTGAAGATTGGATTTAGCTATCTCCTGATTGTAACAATGAAGGTACTTAACTCTTCCTTTATAGTGAAGCTAGAATTGTAAGCTACAATCTATTTTTAGATTTTAACTACAAAAAGGTGTTAAGTAACTACAAAAGGTGAACTTACCAAAAGAGGTGTTAAGTAACCAAAAATATATATAATCTAACCAAAGCAGATGAGAACTAAAGAATGGACAGTCCTGGAGAAAAATCTAACCAAAGAAGGTGAGAACTAAAGAATGGGCAGTTCTGGAAAAAAGCATCTTCTGTGATTGGTAGACATGAAAATTTAGAGGAGGTGACCCAAGAGAAAAAGTTCTTTAAATAGAGGAAAAAGACTGACACAGTCAGTCACCTGGGCTTGAGGTGAAGGATGATTCATTCAGATTCAGACACTTGAACATTCCTTTGGACATTCGGGCACTGACTCGGAGGAGCGACTGAAATACAGACACCCAGACTTCTTTTAGACTATCACCATTGGTGAGTGAAAAGCTGACCTCGTGAGCCCGCCTTTCTGGAGGTGTGAAGCCTCCAGAGTCTTGAGACTCTCTTCCTTTGGCTGGGGCTTAGAGATAATAACTGGTATCAGAAGAAGCCTGAGTTCTCTCTCTCTCTCTCTCTCTCTCTCTCTCTCTCTCTCTCTCTCTCTCTCTCTCTCTCTCTCTCTCTCTCTCTCTCTCTCTCTCTCCTTAATATCTTCTATTGTAAATATTGTAAATAAACTACCAAAAATTCCATTTACTTTAATAATTCATTTTGGGATTTAGAAATTAAATCTCTGATGATCACCTAATTAATAATATATTTCAGTCTCAACCACAAATAATTTTAACAAATGCTATTTCTTTCCTTAGCTAACTGTCTCTCCATTCTTGGTGTATATGCTTCCCTTGCTGTCTGCCCACTCTTGCTGGTGCTACAACCAAATCTAGTTATTCTGATGCCTGTTGGGGCTGTCACACTTCTAGGCTTCCCATGATCTTATGGCCTTTCAGAACTTACAAGGTCACCTGGATGCTTCCATTTCAAGGATGGCCACCAACTGAGGGAAGAAAGCCCAAAGGAGGCAAAGATGGGTAGTAGACAGGGTAGCTGATTTCTCCCCCATACACAACTCTTATGACCATGTCAATACAGTCTACATGCTTCATAGACAGAAAGTAAGAGTGTTGTAAGAGCTTAATAGCTTGCTTTTGAATAAACCTTGAGTCATCAGTTTTTCTGCCTCACCAGCCAATTTGGGGTCTCTATAATTATAGAGTGCTCTCCTGCAGATGATCCAAGATAGGCTTCCCCCAAGCTTTTATGTTGTAGACTAGTAAGTAGGCAGAAAATATTTGTGCTTTTTTTTTTCAAGGAATGGCTTCCATAGGCCAGTTCACTCAAATTATGGCTATATCTGGAACTGGTATGTTCCCAGCATTATGGAAATTCTATTTATTCAAAGGTAGTCAAAGAGAGGATAAGGGAGAGAAAAATCCCTTCCCTAATTACACTACCCATTACCTACCCTTTTTTTTTTCACACTTCCATATTAGTCACCGTTGTAAAAGCACACTCATACAAACCAACACCCCCAAATAAAACCATAAATATACTGATATGTAAAATAGTATGCTTTGATCTGCATCCACCCAACTCCAACAGTTCTTTGTCTGGAGGTGGATAGCTTTCCTCCTCATAAATCTTTCAGAATTATCCCAAATTATTGCACTACTAAGAGTAGCCAAGTTTTCACAGTTGATCATCATATAATATTGCTGTTACTGTGTACAATGTTCTCCTGGTTCTGCTTATTTTGCTCTTCATCAGTTCATACAGATTTCTCTGAAATCATCTTGCTTATCATTTCTTATAGCACAATAGTATTCCATCACCACAATATACCACAATTTGTTCAGCCATTCCCCAATTGATGGGCATCTCCTCAATTTCCAATTCTTTGCCACCACAAAAACTTTTGTAAAAGTAGGTCCTTTCCCCTTTTTTATTATCTCTTTGGGACATAGACCCAGTAGTGGTATTAGAACATCAAAGGGTATGCAGTGTTTTATAGCCCTTTGGGCATATTTCCAAACTGCACTCCAGAATGATTGGATCAGTTCACAACTCCATCAACAATGCATTAGTGTCTCAATTTTGCTACATCCCCTCCAACATTTGTCACTTTCCTTTACTGTCATATTGGCCAATCTGTTAGGTGTGAAGTGGTGGTGTTTTAATTTGCATTTTTCTAACCAAAAATGATTTAGAACATTTTTTCATGATTATCGATAGCTTTGGTTTCTTTCTCTGAAAATTGCTTGTTTATATCTTTTGATCATTTGTCAATTGGGAAATGGCTTCTATTCTTATAAATTTGACTTAGTTCTCTATATATTTGAGAAATCCAACCTTTAACAGAGTAATTTGTTATAAACAAATTTCCCCAGTTTGTTGTTTCCCTTCTAATCTTGGTTACATTCATTTTGTTTGTACAAAAGCTTTTTAATTTAAAATAATCAAAATTAGTCATTTTACATCTTATATATATTTTTACATCTCTGTCTCTTGTTTATTCATAAGTTATTTCCTTTACCATAGATCTTCCAGGTAAACTCTTCTATATTCCCCTAATTTCCTTATGGTTTTATTCTTTATACCTGAATCCTATACCCATTTTGACCTTATCTTGTTATAGGGTATAAAATATTGGTCTATACCTATTTTCTGCCACACTCCCCCCCCCCCCCCATTCATTGCCTTTTAGCTTGGCAACATGACCACATTCTCCCTATGATTCCCTGAGGGTCCCTCTTTATAAGAAGATAGAAAACAGAAGCCTAGAGAGGGGAAATGATTTGTATGGGGACATACAATAACTGCCAAAACCAAGATTTGAAACTGAATCCTGAGACTCCAGATCCACTGTTCTTTCTGACATATTACACCATTCCAAACTCACCTGAACCTCTGAAAGACTTATGAGAAAGAACACTATCCACATCCAGAGGAAGATCTGTGGGAGTAGAAACACAGAAGAAAAACATAAGATTGATCACATGGGTCGATGGGGACATGATTGGGGATATAGACTCTAAACAATCACCCTGGTGCAAATATCAATAATATGGAAATAGGTCTTGATTAATGACACATGTAAAACCCAGTGGAATTGCTTGTTGGCTATGGGAGGAAGGTGGGAGGAGGGAAGGGAAAGAACATGAAACATGTAACCATGGGAAAATTTTCTTATTTAATCAATTAAATAAAATTAAAAAAAAAAGTTGCCCTGTGAAAAGGAAGCTAGTGTACCCTGAGGCAAAGGTGAGGTAATTCATTCCAGCTGATGGATTTCAAATTGCTTGTCTGTTTTCCAAAGGAGAGGTGCATTTTGCTTCTTGAATATGTTTCTAGTTTCAAGTCTCTTAATGCATTGGTTAACTCATACAGCAAAAGATGTCCAAATCTGCACTTTCGATTTGCTAAAGATCATATTAAATTCTTTGTTCCTGACTCATGGCCTCAAGACTTAGATACCAGCTATCAATACAGAGTGCCAGGCCTGAAGTTGGGAAGATCTGAATTCAAATACACTCATACACTTCCTAGCTGTGTGACCCCTAGTCAAGTCACTTAATCTCTGATTGCCTGACCAAAAAAAGGATCCACTGGAGAAGGAAATGGCAAATCACATCAGTAGTCTCGTCAAGAAAACCCATGGACAGCTATGGTCCACGAAGTCACCAAGATTAAGACAGGACTCAATAACAACAAACTCTATGAAAAGGCTGTGTGTCCTGGATTCCTTTGGCAGCCTGATAAAGCTTACAGAAGCCCTTCTCAGAATAATGATTTTAAATTACTAAAAAGAGGAAGTCAAATCGACAAGCATTTCTTAAATATCTCCTATGTGTAAAGTACTGGGTATGATAAGGAAATGCAAATAGAGTGCTTGCCCTCAAGAAGTTAACAATCTAAATAAGGAAGACCAGGTACAAATAAGTGCATATGCATATAATTGGGAAGAGAAAGAGGGGGGAGGAGGGAGAAAAGGGGGATAGCAGGACAGAGGGAGGGAGGGAGGGGAAGAGGAAGAGAGAGGGGGGGAGGGGGAGAGAGAGAGAGAGAGGGAGGGAGAGAGAGAGACAGAGACAGAGACAGAGACAGAGACAGAGCGGGAGAGAGAGAGAAAGAGAGAGGGAGAGAGGGAGAGAGAGGGAGGGAGAAAGAGAACAGTAGTCTTGGTTGAGTTGAAAAGATTATTCATTAAAAGGGAAAATAATTAGACATGCATGCCAGAGGACATCCAGAATAGAACCCAAACAGCATGAGATAAGTGGAGATCATTTATATTTGTAACTTACCAAGAGTAAGTTTTTTGGTAGGAGATGGGGTTTGAGAGTGGGAAGTCTCTTCCAGGAACAGGTGAAATGCCGAAGCATGATGGGAGCAAAGGCTGACCACAAGCTTGGTTTAAGCCTGTTTAGGCAGCATCAGGCAGGGTTGTGATGGACAGCTCATCTAGGTCAGCCAGTAAAGACAGGGACCAAGACTTTTGGCTCACTGAAGGCTCCTGATTGGCTCTTTTCCGCAAACGGACTTACTCTGTGTCCAGTGCATCTGTATAGTAAATTAGCTCAAGGAAAATAGCCATATTCGTTTCAGGAGTATTTCCAAATATTTAGCATCTCTCTTTATAGTAGTAAATAAGTGGAGGCAAAAAGAACAAAACCAAAATAACTAGGCACAATGTCAGCAACAATGAACTGTTCCCTCAGATGCTACACCATCATTTTAGCTGGCTTAGGCTTCTTTTGGATTTCCATTCATTTAGGAACCCTCAAGATAAGAAGCTTTTATCTTAAAAGCCAACTGGCTCTCCCCATCCCCACAGACCCCATCTCAGCCTAGGAATGGGGCCATATTGAGATGGGACTGATATGAATAGGCCAGTTGTTCACCAAATCTGAGCTTACCTCCTCCCTGTACCTCTCTGGCAGAGACTAGGGAGAGCCTTCGCTAGAGGGCAATTGGACAGTGGCCCAAAACCCTTTTTCATTTTGTACTTTTCTTGGAGTGAGTGGGGAGGGAACAACCTCAGTCTGAGAACTGAACATTCTGTCCATCCTGAGAATGTTCCTGACTTGCTCTATGGCCATTCCACACTACTTGGCACATGATATTCATTAGAGTAACAGCTAGATTTTCTATAGTGAGGCAGAAGGAGTCTAGCCTCAGCATGACCTGGGTTTAAATCCTGCCTCTGACCCATCCATTCATGCTGGTTGTGTGACCTCAAACCAGTCACCTCTGGCAATTCCCTAAGACCTTAAATTTTAGGGGGCAGCTGGGTAGCTCAGTGGATGAAGAGCCAGGTCTAGAGATGGGAGGTTCTAGGTTCAAATATGGCCTCAGACACTTCCTGGCTGGGTGACCCTGGGCAAGTCACTTAACCCCCATTGCCTAGCCCTTACCACTCTTCTGCCTTGGAGCCAATACACAGTATTGATTCAGAGATGGAAGGAAAGAGTTTTTATTTTAAAAAAAAAAAGACTTTGAGTTTTAGAGAAGACAGCTTACAATGGCAGAGGTAATTTTTATCCTCATTGAAACTCTTGGTCAAATTCCCTTTTCCTTAAAGTTTGCAGAACACTTTATAGACATTATCTTATTTTGTTGTTCCAATAACTCTTTGAGGTAGATGCTATTATTACCTCCATTTTATATACAGGGGAACCAAGGCTTCCAGGGGTCAAATAACATATTCAGGATCACAGAGCTAGTAAGTGCAGGAGCTAAATAAGAAAAACAGAGGGGGACAGCTGGATGGCTCAGGGGATTGAGAGTCAGGCATAGAGACAGGAGGTCCTGGGTTCAAATGTGGTCTTAGACACTTCCTAACTGTGTGACCCTGAGCAAGTCACTTAACCCCCATTGCCTAGCCCTTACCACTCTTCTGCCTTAGAACTAATACTCAGTATTCATTCTAAGAAGGGAGGTAAGGGTTAAAAAAAAAAAGCACAGAGATCACAAGGATGGATTGCTTCTATTCTAAGAGTCTTATCTAAGGGGAGAAATAAGATGGAGCAAATAAAATGGAAAAGAAAATGGGTAAAGGAAATACACTTAAGATAGAGAGGAAAAAGAAGTGAATAGAATGAATTTGAATTCAGGTCTTCCTGACTCCAGGCTGGCGCTCTGTCTCCTGAACCATCTAGCTTCCTGCCCCAGTAAGCCATCAGAAGATATTAAATTGTTTACATTATATGTTTTCGCTCAGAACCCCATCATTATCAGGGATTGTAGAGATAGTCTAATTAGACAAAGTGCCTGGGAGCAGTTTTGTCATGTCTTAATGATCCTAAAAGAAGAATGAAAAAGGAAAAAAGGAAGAGGAATACGTGCTGGGGGTGAGAAGAATGTTAGGAAAAATCACCTCACATTATCAGGATGCATGAAGAGAGGTCTATACAAATGAAGAGGAAGGGCAGGGGGAGTTGTTGGCATTTGACTCCCATTTGAGGATGGCATCACTCTCATCTCAACTGGTCAAAGAAGAGAAGAATACATACCAAGACACACACAAACAGTTGGATACTGAAATGTATTTCACTACATGGGGAAAGAGGAGAAAATGGAGGCAAGAGAAAAGGGAGAATAAGAGCTGGGAGATCAAGGGATGGATTAATCTTAAGCAAAACAAATTCTCACCAATAATGTACAAAGATATATATAGGAACTCTTTTTCTTGGCTACTTTCAGCAATGCAACGATCTGGGACAATCCTGAAAGTCTCTTGACAGGGAATAAATACTATGCACTCCCAGAGAAAGAATTGTTGAAGTTGTCTTTCACATCAGTGTTTTTTTTGGGGGTTTGATTATGTATAAGTGTCCCCTTACAACAATGACCAATATGGACATGTCTTTTGTACAACAATAAAAATAAATCTTTTTGGGATAGCAAGGAATTGGAAACTGAGGATTTGCACATGAATTGGGGAATGGCTGAATAAGTTTTGGTGTATAAATGTAATGAAATATTGTACTGTAAGAAACAATGATTGGGGGGCAGCTGGGTGCCTCAGTAGATAGAGAGTCAGGCATATAGATGGGAGGTCCTGGGTTCAAATCTGGCCTCAGACACTTCCCAGTTGTGTGACCCTGGGCAAGTCACTTAATCCCCATTGCCTAGCCCTTACCACTCTTCTACCTTGGAACCAATACCCAATATTCATTCTAAGATGGAAGGTAAGGATTAAAAAAAAGAAAAGAAAAGAAACAGTGATTGGAGGAACAACTAATAGCACAGTCGATAGAGTGCCAGACTTTGAGTGGGGAGGGCTTGAATTCAAATATGATCTCAGACACTTTCTAGCTGTGTAATCCTGGGCAAATTACTTATCCCCAATTGCCTATCTTGTACCACTCTTCTACCTGAGAACTGATACTAAGACAGAAGGTAAGGTTTTTTGTTTTTTAAGTAAGAAAAAAATGATGATTGAGATGATCTCAGAAAAATTTGGGAAGATTTGTATGAACTGATGAAAAATGAAGTGAGTGGGATCAGAACAACGTATGCAATTGGCAATATTGTAAAGATAATCAATTCTGAAAGACCTAGCAACTCTAATCAACACAATGACTCATGATAAAACATGCTAGCCACATCGAATGCAGACTGAAGAATATTTTCTTCTAGTTTCTTTTTTTTTTCTGGGAACCTGGTTAATGAGGACATTTGTTTTGCATGACTACACATAATTTGTAATGGATTCTGTTTTTCCTGCCTTCTCAATGGGTAGGGAAGGGAGAGGAAGAGAATTTGGAACTGAAAATGAAACACAATTGAATTTTAAAAAATGATTAGAGGATGGTTTCTAAGAAATCATGGGGAACTTGTATGTACTGACAGAGTGTGAAATAAGCAGAGTCAAGAGAACAATTTCTATAATGACAACAAGGTTGGAAAGGCAAATAATTTTGAAAGATATAAACCTTCTGATAAAGGGTAATGCCCAACTATAATTCCAAAGGACTTGATGAAACACTGCACTTAACTTCTGATAGAGATGCACTTAGAAGGCAGAATGAAATATGGGGTGACGGGCAAGGCAATGAAGAAATTTGTTAGATGATACATATTTATAATAGAAGTTTTATTTTTCTTTCTTATTTTGGGGTGAGGAGGAGAGAGATGAAAGGTGGATTTTGCTGACTGAAATAAAATTTACCTTTTAAAAAAACCCTGGGGCAACTGGGTAGCTCAGTGGATTGAGAACCAGTCCTAGAGACGGGAGGTTCTAGGTTCAAATCCGGCCTCTGCCACTTCCTAACTGTGTGACCCTGGGCAAGTCACTTGACCCCCATTGCCTAGCCCTTGCCACTTTTCTGCCTTGGAGCCAATACACAGTATTGACTCCAAGACAGAAGGTAAGGGTTTAATAAAAAAAAAAACCCTGAAAAGTTTGGTAAATACAACTAATACATCAAAGTCATCAGGGAATTGGTTGGGGGTAGGGAAAGGGAAGTTAAGGGGGGGTATAATAATGAAGTGGCAATAGCCACAAGGCAAAGAAATGCCAACTTTGGAGGATGGATCCTGTAAAGGCAGAGTGGATGGATTAAAAACTAGAAGAAAAGAAAAGGTAAGCTTCATTGAGTCACAACAAGAGGAGGAAAGAAGGGGGAGAAGATTGATTCAGTTATGAATCATTGTTTTTTGTCAATGGTTTATTCATTTATAGATGAGGAGGTGGGGAATTGAGAGAAGAAAGAGCATCTTGGAAAAAAATCTTTGTAGCAAGTTCCTCTTATAAATGTCTGATATCTAAGATACATATGGAACTTATTCACATATAAAAGAACAAAGGTCATTCTCTAAAAGATAAATGTCCAGAGGTTTTGAGCAGTTTCCAAAAGATGAAATCTGAGGTAAAAATTCCCATGTGAAAAAAAAAGCTCCAAATCATTAATAATAAGAGTAATATAGGGAGGGGGCTGCTAGGTAGCACAGTAAGTAGATCCCAAGGTCTGGAGTCAGGAGAACCTGGGTTCAAATTTGAACTCAGATATTGTTGAGGGGGGCTAGAGGTGAGCGAGCCCTGGGGTTCAGGACGGGTATTCTTTGCAAGAATGCAAGACTTCATAACCGAGCTTAGAAATAAAAAGAGAAAGTTATTAATTTAGAAATCATGTTGACAGTAAGAGTTAGAAAGAGAAATTCCATTTAAAATCACCCTAGACCAGGGATCCCCCAACTAGGGCCTTCGGGCCACATGCAGCCCTCTGAGGCCATTCATCGGCCCCCACCACACTTCTGGAAGGTGCATCTCTGGTGGTCAGTGAGAGGAGTGGTTGCATCCTGTGCTCCTGGAGTACTATATGTGGAATAGAAAAAAGCATAACAAAGTTCAATTGAAGAAAAAAAGATAAAAACTATCAAGAGAAATAATGAACTGGAGGAATTCCATGGGAACTGGAATGACCTCCAGGAATTGATGCAGAACCAGGAGAACATTGTACACAGAGACGGATACACTGTCACAATTGAAGGAAAAGAAAAACAACTGCTTGATCACATGGTTCAATGGGGATATGACTGGGGATGTAGATGCTAAAAGATCACCCTAGTGCAAATAGTAATAATATGGAAATATGTCTTGATCAATGACACATAAAAAACCCAGTGGAATTGTGCATCGGCTGTGGGGGGAGGGGAGGGAAAGAACATGAATCTTGTAACCATGGAAAAATATTTTAAATTAACCAATTAAATAAAATTTTCCCCCCAAAAAATTACTTCTGAGAAATCATGTTGAATTTGGCTAGGAGGACAGCATAGATGGAACATTGCCTCTTTGAAGGGATAAATTCTGGGGTTTTTAATACTCTATTTAGAGCAGGTGCTATGTGACTCTAGGAGGGTATGGATTGAGGCAAAAGGAGGGGGGCAGCTGGGTGGCTCAGTGGATTGAGAGCCAGGCCTAGAGATGGCAGATCCTGGGTTCAAATCTAGCCTCAGAGACTTGTTAGCTGTGTGAGCCTGGGTAAATCACTTAATCCCCTTTGCCTAGCCCTTACCTCTCTTCTGTCTTGGAACCAATACAAAGTATTGATTCTAAGACGGAAGGTAAAGATTTAAAAAAGGGGGGGGGGGCACCGGATCAGGGTCAGAATGGTATCTTATGCACTGAAGACATGGGGTTTGGCTGGGTGTAGTCTAGGGGGCAGGCAAGTAGAAGTCCCAGATTACAACACTAGGAGGTGTATCTCGGTGTCCATCTCAAAATTTAGGGGAAAATTCCAAGGGGAATATTTATCTCAGGGGTCTTTCTCTTTGATGTCCAGGGTCAGCTTTAATAAGAATGCAAGCAAAGGAATTTCCCTGCTTACAGTTTGACCTGAAGCACTTCTATAATTTGGGGGTACAGAGTCCCATGCCAACACAAGGTGGCTCAGGGAATTGAGAGCCAGGTCTGGAGATAGGAGGTCCTGGGTTCAAATCAGTTCACAGACACATCCTAGCTGAATGATTCTGGGCAAGTCACTTAAACCCCATTGCCTAACTCTTGCTTGCCCTTCTGTCTTAGCCTTGTTACTAAGACAGAAAAATAAGGGTTAAAAAAAAAAGATGCCAGTTAAGGAGAGAGAAAATAACTCTGGAGGTCTACCTCATACCCTTGAGATTGGCACAGATGATAAAAAAAAATGAAAATGAAAATTGTTGGAGGGGATAAGGGAGGACGTAATATGTCACTGTGGAGCTGTCGCTCAGTCAGCCCTTCTGAACTCTATCTAGAAAGTCAATAAGCGCTGCATACTCTTCCACCTAAGGACAGCACTACGCAGACATGCCCCATACAGTTCAAAGAAAGTGGAAAAGGATGAATGTGGAGAGATATTTATAGTAGAACTTTTTTATTTTAACCAGGGACTTAAGGGAGCGTCCACAAACTGGAGAATGGCTAAACAAATTATGGTACGTGATTATAATGTGATATTATCACATTGTAGGAAACTAGGGAAGGGCTGATTTCAGAGAATTCTGGAAAGACATGTATGAATTTTTGCAGGGTAGAGGGAAAAGAGTCAGGGGCATAATTTATACAGTAATGCCAGCAGTGTAAAGGCAAACAACTTTGAAAGACTGAATTCTTCTTCTTTTTTTTTTTTAACCCTCACCTTCTGTCTTAGAATCAATTCTGAGTATCAGTTCCAAGGTAGAAAAGTGATAAGAGCTAGGCAATGGGGGTCAAGTGACTTGCTCAGGGTCACATAGCTGGGAAGTGTCTGAGGCCAGATTTGAACCTAGGATCTCCCATCTTTAGGCCTGGTTCTCAATCCACTGAGCTACCCAGATGCCCCCATAGAGTATTTATAATAAAGCATGTCACCCACTTCCTGACAGATCAATGATGAACTCAAGGTGTAAAAGAAAAATCTATCTGTACTTTTTGACCTGACCATTATTTTTGGTTTTTCTTCTCCTAGTAGTTCATTGGGAGAAAGGAGCTGGCAGTATTTTGTTTTTTTTTTTTTTTTTTTTTAATATATTTTATTTGATCATTTCCAAGCATTATTCGTTAAAGACATAGATCATTTTCTTTTCCTCCCCCCCACCCCCCATAGCCGACGCGTAAGTCCACTGGGCATTAGATGTTTTCTTGATTTGAACCCATTGCTTTGTTGATAGTATTTGCATTAGAGTGTTCATTTAAAGTCTATCCTCTGTCATGTCCCCTCAACCTCTGTATTCAGGCAGTTGCTTTTCCTCGGTGTTTCCACTCCCATAGTTTATCCTTTGCTTATGAATGGTGTTTTTTTTCTCCTGGATCCCTGAAAGTTGTTCAGGGACATTACACCGCCACTAATGGAGAAGTCCATTACGTTCGATGATACCACAGTGTATTAGTCTCTGTGTACAATGTTCTCCTGGTTCTGCTCCTCTCGCTCTGCATCACTTCCTGGAGGTTGTTCCAGTCTCCATGGAACTTCTCCACTTTATTATTCCTTTGAGCACAATAGTATTCCATCACCAACATATACCACAGTTTGTTCAGCCATTCCCCAATTGATGGGCATCCCCTCGTTTTCCAGTTTTGGGCCACCACAAAGAGCGCAGCTATGAATATTTTTGTACAAGTCTTTGTGTCCATTATCTCTTTGGGGTACAGACCCAGCAGTGCTATGGCTGGGTCAAAGGGTAGATATTCTTTTGTCGCCCTTTGGGCATAGTTCCAAATTGCCCTCCAGAATGGTTGGATCAGTTCACAACTCCACCAGCAATGAATTAATGTCCCTACTTTGCCACATCCCCTCCAGCATTCATTACTTTCCTTTGCTGTTATGTTAGCCAACCTGCTAGGTGTGAGGTGATACCTCAGAGTTGTTTTGATTTGCATCTCTCTGATTATAAGAGATGTAGAACACTTCTTCATGTGCTTGTTAATAGTTTTGATTTCTTTATCTGAGAACTGCCTATCCATTTCCCTTGCCCATTTATCAATTGGAGAATGGCTTGATTTTTTGTACAATTGATTTAGCTCATTATAAATATGAGTAATTAAACCTTTGTCAGAGGTTTCTATGAAGATTTTTTCCCAATTTGTTGTTTCCCTTCTGATTTTAGTTATATTGGTTTTGTTTGTACAAAAGCTTTTTAGTTTGATGTAGTCAAAATTATTTATTTTACATTTTGTGATTCTTTCTATATCTTGCTTGGTTTTAAAGCCTTTCCCCTCCCAAAGGTCTGACATGTATACTATTCTGTGTTTACCCAATTTACTTATGGTTTCCTTCTTTATGTTTAAGTCACTCACCCATTTTGAATTTATCTTGGTGTAGGGTGTGAGGTGTTGATCTATTCCTAGTCTCTCCCACACTGTCTTCCAATTTTCCCAGCAGTTTTTATCGAATAGTGGATTTTTGTCCCAAAAGCTGGGATCTTTGGGTTTATCGTATACTGTCTTGCTGAGGTCGTTTTCCCCCAGTCTATTCCACTGATCTTCCTTTCTGTTTCTTAGCCAGTACCAAATTGTTTTGATGACTGCTGCTTTGTAATATAGTTTGAGGTCTGGGACTGCAAGGCCCCCATCATATGTGTTTTTTTTCATTATTTCCCTGGATATCCTTGATCTTTTGTTCTTCCAAATGAACTTTGTTATGGCTTTTTCTAAATCAGTGAAGAAGTATTTTGGTAGTTCAATGGGTATGGCACTAAATAGATAAATAAGTTTGGGTAGGATGGTCATTTTTATTATATTGGCTCGTCCTATCCATGAGCAGTTAATGTTTTTCCAATTGTTCAAGTCTAGTTTTAGTTGTGTGGCGAGTGTTTTGTAGTTGTGTTCATATAGTTCCTGTGTTTGTCTTGGGAGATAGATTCCTAGGTATTTTATTTTGTCTAAGGTGATTTTGAATGGGATTTCTCTTTCTAGTTTTTGCTGCTGAGCTGTGTTGGAGATATATAGAAAAGCTGATGACTTATGTGGGTTTATTTTGTATCCTGCAACTTTGCTAAAGTTGTTGATTATTTCAATTAGCTTTTTGGTTGAATCTCTAGGATTCTTTAAGTAGACCATCATGTCATCCGCAAAGAGTGATAACTTGGTCTCCTCCTTGCCTATTCTGATGCCTTCAATTTCTTTATCTTCTCTAATTGCTACTGCTAGTGTTTCTAGTACAATGTCAAATAGTAGAGGTGATAATGGGCATCCTTGTTTCACTCCTGATCTTATTGGGAATGCATCTAGTTTATCCCCATTGCAGATGATATTAGCTGTTGGTTTTAGATATATACTGTTTATTATTTTTAGGAATGACCCTTCTATTCCTATGCTTTCTAGTGTTTTTAATAGGAATGGGTGTTGTATTTTATCAAAGGCTTTTTCAGTATTTTGTTTTTAATGCATCCAAGAACACAGAAAGAAGTTGAGAAGGAAGCACTAAGGAATAAGACAATTTTAAAATAGCATTTTGAATGTGTTGCAGTTGTTGTTAGGAGGTTTTAAGCAAGCTGAAGGAAACAGATTCATGGTTCAAATACAATCCTTGTATTACTGACAGGAAGTTCATGTCCATACCACCACAAAGATGTCATGAAGGAAACTAATGAGTGTTGGAGTTTGTCAGGTAATTAACAATTTAGAGTTAACAAATCACAAGGAAATTGGACAGATTTGGCTCAGATACAATACTCCTACAACCCAGGGATCCAAAAAGCAAACAATCACCATCAAAACCAGAAATCTATTAAATTTCAGATCTAAAGACTAAGCAGGAAAATGTGGTAATTTGGGAATAATGAATGCAAACCAAGGTAAACAGTGGCTTTCTTCTTCTTTGTGCCTTTGATCCCTTCTCTCTCCTTGAGAACTTTGATTCATCAATAAACCTCTCTTACTCACATGTGTATTCAATCACTCCCTCTTCTATGGTTTCTTCCACTTAACTTACAAATGTATTCAAGTCTCCGCTAGCTTCCTTATTTCTTATTTTATTTTATTTTATTTAATTGACTCATTTAGAGCATTTCCCCAGGATTTCCCTCCCCTCCCCACAACCCTCTCCCATAGCCAGAGCACAACTCCACTGGGTTTTACATGTGTCATTGGTCATAGCTTCCATATTTCAATAATTCCATTAGCTCATCACTGTGCAGATTGCATACACAGAGGCATAATGGTATTGACCACATTCTTATCTTAGAGCAAGGGTACTTAAGGGGTTGTTTTTCTTCCTTGGAAAGTCTAGCTTCCTCTCCATAGCAATAATGATCCCCATAATGTGTGGCCCCCTTCTAGTCTATGCCATTGGACAACCTACCTGCTACCCTCAGCATCCCTTCATAATGATGCCTGTATTTGTCCTATGTTCCTATACTCCCCAAGAGGAAAGTCACCCTCACCTGGTATAATTGCTCTATATCTTCTTCTCTTGTTACACTTTTGTGCGTGTCTTCCCATAAGCCCCCCAACGAGAAGCCACACTAGTCAGGAGACCTACCTCTGAATCTTCCAATATTTCACAGGTAGCTGATATCACTGCACTTGGATTAACCATCTGTTACTTCTCACTTTGTCCTCATGATAAGCCTACTTCCATTTCTTTCCTTTCACGTTATTTTTTTGTTCTGAGCTACCTAAAAAAAAGGAGGCTATTCCCATACTTTTAGCAGAACATAAAAAGAGGATTCTATGTGAAACTATGAATTTCCATTTCTGTGTTTGCTTTTAAATATATAATAAATTCCATATGTTACTTTAAAAATTATTCTGAATTCTATGTGCTACTTTAAAAACTATCCTACAATTCTGCAGGACTTGTGACGAAGAATGCTATCCATTTCCAGAGAAAGAACTGTTGGAGTCAGATGCAGATCAAAGCATGCAATTTTTCACATTAGTTTATTTTTTGTTTCATTTTAGGGTTTTGATTTAAATGAGTTTCTTACTTATAACAATGACTGATATGGAAGTATATTTTGCTTGATAATACATGTATAAACCAGATCAAATTGCTTATCATCTCCGGGAGGGAGGAGGAAAGGAAGGAGAGAGATAATTTGGATATTATCATTTTGGAAGACATATGTTAAAAAATTATTACATTTAATTGGGAAAATAAAATATCTCTGAATAAAAAACCAAACTATCTCTACTGTGCTTCCTCCTAAACTTTTTTCTTTTCTGTTCATTAAAAAAAAAACACCTTTTCTTCTATCTTAGAGTCAATACTGAGTTTTGGTTCCAAGATAGTAGAGCAGTAAAGGCTAAGCAATGGGAGTTAAGTGACTTGCCCAAGGTCACATAGGTAGGAAATGTCTGAGGCCAGAATTGAATCAGGACCTCCCATCTCTATGACTGGTTCTTTCCACTGATCCACCAGCTACCTTCTATTTGGTTCACTTTTTAAAGTATTCCAATTACCCTCTCTTTTTGGGGGTATAATATTGCAAACCCCTTAATCCCTCAATGTTACTCCCAGTTAACCAAGAGAAAAAAGTGGGGAGAACTCTTTTAATAAAGCATAATGGTAGAGATGGGGATGCTGTCTAGAGCCCATTTCTTTTTTTTTTTTTAATCACAGAAGGGATTAGAGGGAACTTTATTGAGTCCCACCCTTCCTTTTATAGATGAAGAAACTGAGGTTGGAGAGAGTTTAAGTGGCAGAGCTAGCTTTTTTTTTAATATTTTATTTGATCATTTCCAAGCATTATTCATTAAAGACATAGATCATTTTCTTTTCCTCCCCCCTCCCCCCCATAGCCAATGCGTAAATCCACTGGGCATTACATGTTTTCTTGATTTGAACCCATTGCTATGTTGATAATATTTGCATTAGAGTGTTCATTTAGAGTCTCTCCTCTGTAGAGCCCATTTCTTATAAGCCACAGGTATAATTCCCGTTGGGGAAGAGGTTGCAAGGTCTGGTCTCAGAAGAGACACAATAATATATGTAATGGAAATGTTTTGGAGAGGCTTTGAAGCATGTAGACTAGAGACATTCTGTAACTGGTCTTGGTCTGCTAACCAAATGTTGAGTACGTGCAGCTCTGGAGCCAGAATCTGGGGTAGAGAAGAAATAGGACATTCAAGGCTTTTGGTCTGCCTCAATTTCTGTCTCTTTATTGGGACTTGTAAAAATTAAAATTAATATACAATAACTTCAAATATTATATTTTATAATATTTACTAATAATCACTAGAAGTAAGAAAATAAAAATATAATTATTTAACAAAATAAAACGACATGCCCATGGCTAATCTACCTGCTCAAACAGCCTGCTCCACTAAAACCACCATCCAGGAAGCAAAGAGCCCTAGCCTCAGAAGCCCACACTATTTATCTCCTATCTATGTCAGCATGTAAGGACAGAAAGTCAGTGGGCTCCTGGGAAATGTAGTTTAAAGGCACAAGATTTTCAATTACACAGGCTCTATGAAATTCAAAGAAATATGGAAGAATTTACATAAATGGATGCAAAGTGAAATAAGCAGAACCAGGAGAAAAATAAACAAAATTGTTACAACCATGTAAATTACAAGATCACTAAGAAGGCAGCTATATTCTCAAAGCCTGGGGAAAAAAAAACAACAACAAAAGAGAAATGATCATTGAATCTCTGGGAGCCTCCCTTTCTACACTTATTACACATTACTCTCGGCTGACTTGTTCTCTTTAGACAAATGTGTCCAAACCAGAACTCATTATCTTTCTCCCCCATCTTCCCCTTACTAACCTCCCTATAAATGGAATACTACCATACCTTCAGTCACCCACGCTTAGAATCTTGGAGTCATCCTTGACTTCTCACTCTCTTCCACCTCTGAATCCCAATCTGCTGCACAGAGGACAGATACCATTGCTTCTGAAATAGTCTCCCTGGCCAGGTAACTCAACTCAGAGTTAACAGGGATGCACCAACTTTTCAGGAGAAGGGGATAGGCACCTCACTTAGATCTAAAATCCCTCCTTCCTCTATTCCCTGCTATTCTCTCTCCTTTTTCCCATTTCTAGGTGTGCAGAAGTTTTGGAAAGTGAGAGGGAACTGCCATTCCTCCCTTTCCATTTTTTCTATTTATATGTTATATGTTCCTGGTTATTTACACATCTTTAAGGGACCATTTTTACCTCTCTTCCCCCCCCCCCCCCCGTGTTGGCATAGTGCCTGGAACAGAATAAGCATTTAATAAATGTTTATGGATTGGCTGAGATGAGTAGATTATGGATCTGGAACATTGCACATACTGCTAGACTAGGCTGCTATGTAGTCACCCAAGAGTTGTCCACTAACTCACAGCTTTAATCCCCTGGGGGACAAGTAAGCCCAGGTTCAAGGTACCCCTAAAATTTAACCTGTCATAAACCCCCACCAATGTGTTTGCTTCTCAGTAATCAGCCAGAGGATACAATAAGCTGAAGACATTTAATGTTGACACCCCATGGAGGATTAGGGTGTCATTTTAAATATATTTATTTTATTAAATTTATTAAATTTAAATATTAATTTAAATTAAAATTATTAGCTTTTCCCCCTACCAACCAGATATAATAACAAATTTCCATATCAAAGACATTTAAAAAGAGCAGCAACAAAATTGATCTCCCACTCCCCACCACCACTGGTAAAGTTGGGGCACACTCTCCCCCAAATACAAACAGCATTACCCAGGAAAATGAATAAATAGAGATCATGACTAGGTGCAAAAAACAGGGTTTAGGTGTGACCAGAGTATATATGTGGAGGACTAGATCATACCTACAAAGGTTGCAACCTATGAGGCCATTGGTGTTTCCATGTGATTCCTACTAGCCTTAATTTCAGTCTCTGCCCAATGTTGATAGACTGACCTCTTCTTCTTGATGGGGGGTGTGACAGAGTCTGGCACTAAAGAAAAAGTGCCAGGCTGAAGAATGTGTAAAACTGATCACCTCGATGTGAGGAGGGGCCCCAAGGGGTCACTGTTTTGCCATCAGACTCATGAGCTCCCATATCACATAAAATGACCCACTAGCAGATTGTGATGCTCTTTTGTTAAGAGCAGGAATCTTTACACCAGCAGCTAGAGGATCAACTGGATAAAACATCAAGTTTGGAATTAAGAAGAACTGAGTTCAAATGCAACTTCCAACACAAAGAAGCAAGACTTTAGGCAAATCAATTTACCTCTGTCTGCCTCAGTTTTTGCAACTGAAAAAAAAAAGGGAATTACAGTAGCACCAACTTCTTTGTCATTGTAAGGAGCAGATAATACAATGTTTGTAAAGAATTTAGCATGGTGGAAGTTTCCCTAGTTCTGCACCTTCGAGAATCTATGTGGTAAAACCTACCTTCCTAAGCACAGGAAGGGAGAGTAGGGTCACCTTAGCAAGTTCATGGCTTTAGGGTTAACCTTTTCATTTCTTTCTTTTAAAGACCTGGATTCCCTTTTCCTAGATGAATGCAACTGTCAGCCACTTACAAAATGTGCCTTTCCATTGTAGAGGTTAAAAAGACAGATAGAAAATGGTTATTTGCTCCCTAATTATCAAATAACTCTCAGGCTCAGGGTTTTTGCCTTCATTTGCACCTCTAGCATTTAGTAACATGCCCTGGATCATAGGATCATTAGGATGCCATTTTAAATATATTTATTTTATTACATTTATAAAATTTTAAATGATTAATTTAAATTAAAATTATTAGCATTTTTTCCTACCAACCACATGTAATAATAATATGTGCCAGTTAAAGGGGCCATTGAGGATGCTGAAGTTTTAAAGCTCAAAATCTCACCCCTTTACCCATGTCAATTAGTGGGTAGAAAAAAGGTATCGGAATGATCCATGCCCAGAGATCAAGTTCATTTTCTCAGCTAACCGTCCAGCCACATTCCTAAACTTTTCTAATGTCAATAGAGCCACTTAAAGTTTGAAAGGGCTTTTTGCTCTAAAGTAGGGCAACTAGTAAAGGGGAACATTTGTTTGTTTTTTTAAAAGATTTTTATTGGTATCTCTAGATTTACGCTGGTGTCACTAACCCTTCTCCCTTTCAGAAAGCCATTGCTTATTGCAAAGAATTTTTGATCAAAAAAAAGAAGGAAGAGAAGAAAACATTCAGGAAAACCTTTTAATACATAAGAAACAAATTATGCAATGTTAAGAAGAACATCTTTGTAATTTATGTTCTCTGTTATCAGCCCCTAACATCCTGCCAGTCAGACACTCCAAGTCTCAGAGGGTACACACACCCTTTCCTACAGTTTTGCTGAACTTTTTTCCCCTTGGTTATTTTTTACTTTGTAACAAAGAATAGCTGACTGAGTAAAGAAAGGGAGAAAGATATTCAGAAGTAAAAAGGATTGACAAACAAATGAATTAGTGAAAATGAAAAATACAAAGAGGCAAGACCTTTTTTTTTTAAAGCAAGAAATCAAGAGGCTTTCAAGATGGCAGAATATTGGAATTTTATAATCAGTGGAAGAAACATTTGCAGTTAACTAGTGTTACCCAGATTTGAAAAAAAATGAATCCTTGTTGTTAAGTCACTAGTGGTCATCTTGTAACATCATCTTTGAGAACCTCCAATGAGGAAATCCCTACCACCTCTCTTGGCAGCCTCCTCCACCTAGAAATAGCTCTAGTTGTTAGGGAGATTTTGCTGAGTCTTAATTTGGCTCTTTGCTATTTCAATATTCCCATTGCCCCAAGGCCCTGTCATTTGGGGATATAAAAACAAGATTAATTCTTATTTCATGTTATTGCCCTTTAAAACTTGAGGGTCATCAGCATGTCACCCTATGAGTTTTCTCTTCTCTAGGTTATGACATGATCTCAAGGCCTTGACTGTCCTATTTGCTTCCCTTTAGAGGTTTTCCAGTTTTGCAAAGTTCTGACTAAAATGTGGCTCCAAAAATGGTACACAATTCTCTAGATCTGATCTGATCAGAGTATCATATATTGGGCGATTATTTCTTTATTCCAGTAAGCTAATCATCTCTTCTAGCAACCCCAAAACACTGTGGTTTCTTAAGTGGTAATAACATATAGATGTAGAGGGAGGAAGGAAGCAGGTATTTTTTTCCTTTAAATGTCTTCAATTATTCTGTAAAAAAATTAATTCTCAGGCATCTCATCCCCTTCCTTTCCTGCACCAGCCAACAACAACAACAAATACACACACACACACACACACACATATATATATATATATATATATATATATATATATATATATATATATATGTATAATGTCTTTTGTGTTTCTATTTAGCATCCTTTCTCTGGAGGTGTATATTCACAAGTTATTCTTCAAATATTATTCCTGTAGTTGTATATAATGTTCTCTTGGTTCTACTTGTTTCTCTCTTCGTTATTTCATGTAGATCTTTCCAGGTTTTTCATTTTCTTTTTTTAAAGCCTTACTGTGAAGATTGGATTTAGCTATCTCCTGATTGTAACAATGAAGATACTTAGTCTAACAAAATCAGGAACTTTACATTACTCTACCTTACTTAGTCTAACAAAATCAGGAATGTCTACACCCATACTTAAGGATTAAGTATTTAGGAGGATGGCCTTTGATAGACATGTGCTAGAAATGGACAAATCATAAACAGCTGACCGACCCCTGGGCTGTCCTAAGTCAAGCTTAAGCTACCATTGGTACAGGTGAGATGCAGGAAAATGATGTAAAACCGTCTATATATTTCACACCTCTTCCTCTCTTCGGGGTTTTCCCCCAGAGAGGTGGCTCTGGCTGGTCACTTCCTGTGAGCAGGCTGGGCACCAGTTCGATCCTGGAACTTGAGCTTGGAGGAGCTACCTCAGACAGCTTCCCTGAGATGGTCATGTGGTGAGTGATAAGGCTGACTCCCTTTTCCCTTGGCTCTCAGGGGAGGCCCACTTGGCTAAGGCCTTGAACTCCTGCCTGGCTCAGTCTGAGCTGGAGCAGTTTAAATTAACTCTTTTCCTCTCTCTCTCTCTCTCTCTCTCTCTTAATTTCTTTTCTCTATATTAATTAAAATCACCATAAATTTCCAGCTAACTTGGGTATTTTATTTGGGATATCCCCTGGTGACCAATAATTAATTTAGTTTAGGTCACAAACCTAAAATCATTCTTACATTACCTTCTATCTTAGAATCAATACTGTGTATTGGCTCCAAGGCAGAAGAGTGATAAGGGCTAGACAATGGGGGTTAAGTAACTTGCCCAAGGTCACCCAGCCGGGAAGTGTCTGAGGTCAAATTTGAACCTAGGACCTCCCATCTCTAGACCTGACTTTCAATCTACTGAGCCACCCAGCTGACCTCTTTCCAGGTTTTTCTAATATTTAACCTGCTCATCATTTTTTACAGCACAATAGCATTTCATCACAATCATATGCCACAATTTGTTTAGTCATTCCCCAGTTGATAGACATCTCAATTTCCAATTCTTTGATACCACAAAGAGAGCTCCTAGAATTATTTTGGAACATAAAGGTTCTTTCCCTTTTTTCCTTGACCTTCCTTGGAAACAGATGCAATAGTGGTATTTCTGGGTTTAAGGGTATAGAGAGTTTTATAATTCTCTGGGCATAATTCCAAATTGCTCTCCAAAATGGATGGACCAGGTTGAAGTTCCAACAACATATCCCCATCTTTCACTTCCCTTCCAACATTTGTTATTTTGCCCTTTTATCATTTTAGCCAACTGGAGAGGTGTGGGATCTCTCTGAATTGTTTTAATCTGCATTTCTCTAATTCAGTAGTGATTGAGAATGTTTTTTTCATATGCCTATATATGGCTTTGATTTCTTCAACCAATGACTGACTGCTCATATCTTTTGACTATTTATCAGTTGGGGAATGGTTCTTATTCTTACAAATTTAATAAAATCCTCTACATATTTTATATACATATATAATTAGATATGCAAAGACCACAAAATTTCTCCCCCAATTTTCATCTTTCTTAAGAATCTTGGCCATATTAATTTTGTTTGTACAAAATTTTTAAATTTAATGTAATCAAAATTATTCAATTTATATTTCACAATGTTCTCTCTTGCTTATTCATGAATTCATCCCCTATCCATAAATTTGATAGGGAATATGTTTCCTGTTCTTCTGATTTGTTTATGGTAGCTCTCTTTATATCTAGATCTTTTATCCATTTTGATCTTATCTTAGTAAATGATGTGAGAAATTGGTCTATACCTAGTTTCTGTCAGACTACTTTTTTTTGCTATTCTCAGCAATTTTTTACCAAAGAGTGAATTCTTATACTTTTGTCAAATGCAAGGTTACTATAATCTTTTAGAACTGTTGTATGTCTGTTTTGTTATACTGATCTACCCTTCTACTTCTTAGCCAGTATCAGATAGTGGTTTTTAAAAAAAATTAAACCCTTACCTTTTGTCTTAGAATCAATGTATTGCTTCTAAGACAGAAGAGCAGTAATGGCTAGGCAATGGGGGTGGGTGGGAGTTGGCGGCATGAAGTGACTTGTCCAGGGTCACACAGCTAGAAAGTGTCAAAGGTTGAATTTGAACACAGGACCTCCTGATTCTTGATCTAGCTCTCAATCCACTGAGTCACCCAGCTGCTCCCAGTACCAGAGAGTTTTGATAATTACTGCTTTATAATATAGTTTCAAATCTAGTACCTGGGAACAAGCATTTATTATGTGCCTACTCTCTGCTAGGCACTATAATAAATTCTTTACAGATATGATCTCATTTGATTTTCACAACAACTCTGCAAAGCATATGCTATTATTATTATTATCCCCATTTTGTCATTGAGGAAACTGAGGCAGACAGAAGTGAAGTGATTTGCCCAGGGTCACAGAGGTAGTAGGTAGATCTGGATTTGAACTCCAGTCTCTCTTACTCCAGTAGCTACCTAGCTACTAATTTACAATGAGTTATCAATCCACTAAAATCCTCGGATATTTTCCAAACTTCTGACTATGCTCCTTTTTTTGTACATAGAAATTAGGTTTTTAAAAATCCAATTTTAATAAAATTTTTTGCATTAATTCCTAATAAATTTCATCTTATCAGATTCAGGTCTGTGTTTTAGCCTTTCAAAGAACATTTTGGATCCTGATTCAGTCAAACTAGGCACACAGCTAAGGGTTCTCTTGCTCTTTATTTATATTAATTATCCACTCCTTATTAGTCATTTTTGGCTTCTGTTCTATTCAGTCCAAAGGTTATTCCCTTTGGCAAAGAAAAGCCAAACCAAGTTAACAAAGAATCAACTCTCCCTTTTCCCTTTTGTCAGTTGTAATAGCCCTGAGAATCCCCCAGAGAAGTCCCATCCTTTCTTTGATCTTTTCTTTTTTCTTATCCACAAAGTAAAACAAAACATTTTGCAGTCAGTAGCTTTCCTTGACAGACACAACTCATTCTGAACTTTTGGCCCCATTTATATAAGACTGTGCCTTGCCCAGGAGTAGCAGAGAGTGCCCAGTCTGGAGTCAGGAAGACCTGAGTCCCAATCTAGACTCAGATCCTAGCTGTGTGACTCTGGGCAAGTCATTTAGCCCCATTTGCCTCAGTTTTCCTCATTTGCAAAATGCATTGGAGAAAGAAATGGCAAACCACTGCAATATCTTTGCCAAGAAAATCCGAAGAATATTTGGACACAACTGGAAATGACTGAACAACACGCTATCCTTTTTGGTATTTCTCTTCTGTTACCACTCCTGGTTGCCACCTTCTACTTCTCTTTTAAAAATCCAAGTTGATGTGCATCTCTGAGCACTGAAATCAGTTCTTTTCAAATAACTTCTATTTTTTTCTCTTGATATTTTCCCAAATTTTATTATAGAGAGCTTCTTCTCCTTTTTGCACTGACTTTATGCCTATCCTTCCTCTTAACTGTTCAAAAATCTGCTCTTTAAAACCTAGGATGCATTTCAAACTATGCCTCTTTTTCCTCTTTATCACAAATGTTTAGTGATAGTGGTTATTTCTTCCCAAGGTTCCCCTGCTTTCCACTCACAGAAACAGATGGTGAGAAAGATCCTGACTAGAATTTTCCCTCCTTGATTAATCTTATTTTTTGAAGGATGAAACTGTCATGAAAGGGAATTAGGAAGTGATGATGTCTAATCCTGAAGTCAACTGGCAGTAGTCAGCCGGTACTACAAAGCCAACCCAAAATCATTTTATGAGAGCTGATTGTTAACATTTCAAAGCTGAATAACCACATCTGGGCAAAACACTACAAAATAGATTTACTGATTTGTTAATTGTTTTCCCATGCTGCATATTTGTTTAGAGAACCATAAATTAATATTATTTATGTTGTAGTATATTTTTATTTTGTTAAATATTTGCCAATTGTATATATGTTTTTTAACTCTTACCTTCTGTCTTAGAATCTGTGCTAAGTATACTTAGATTTCAAGGCAAGGACTAAGCAATTAGGGTTAAGTGAGTTGTCAAACGTAAAAAGTGTTTGAGGTCATATTTGAACCCAGATCTTCCCAAATCCAGGCCTGGTTCTCTATCCACTGAGCCACCTAGCTTCCCCTTGCCAATTACTTTTTTTTTTTAAACCCTTACCTTCCATCTTAGAATCAATACTGTATATTGGTTCTAAGGCAGAAGAACAATAAGGGCTAGTCAATGGGGGTTAAGTGACTTGCCCAGGGTCATACAGCTAGGATGTGTCTGAAGTTAGATTGGAACCCAGGACCTTCCATCTCTAGGCCTGGCTCTCAATCCACTGAGCCACCCAGCTGTCCCCTCCCAATCACATTAAAAAAAAAAAAACACCTTACCTTCTGTCTTGGAATCAATACTGTGTATTGGTTATAAGGCAGAAGAACAATAAGGGCTAGGCAATGGGGGTCAAGTGACTTGCCCAGAGTCACACAGCTGGGAAGTGTTTGAGGCTAGATTTGAACCCAGGACCTCCCGTCTCTAGGTCTGACTCTCCAATTACATTTTAATCTGGTTCAAATTTGGTGCTTCTGGTAAGAACCAGGGCAAACCATGACCCAATGAGGCTAAATCTGCTTATTTTTATAAATACATGTTAAAAATGGTTTCTACAATGGTCTAAATACAATAAAATTTTATTTAAACATGTAAAAAGCATTTTTTGGTGGTCTTTCCGGAGCCCTGTGGTTTTGGATCTCTGGCCAAAGTTTCAGCTTTCTGGTCTAGACTTAAGAAAATGCCTAATAATGCAGATTACATTTGTAATTGTTTTGTGTGCTTGTTTTTCCCCAAAAGCCAATATTAAACATTTGCCATCACGCCTCTGGCTACACTAGACATTGTAATGGACTTGGAATCAGAAAAAACTATGCTTGCTAAATGCTTGATTAACTCCCTGAAGGCTGAAGTCCAAACTGTGTGATTGCTGGAAACTCTCTTCATCTGAGTCTCAATTTTTTTTTCCTCATCAGTAAAATGAGGATGACAATAATGTCTGTATTTCTGACTTCACTTATGAGACTCAAATGAGGCTGTGTACATAAAGCATTGCGCAAATCTCAGTTACTTTATTAATTCAATCCTATCATTTTAAGTGGCTCAGTGGATAGAGTGCCAGAACTGGAGTCAGGAAGATCTGAATTCAAATCTAGCCCCAGATACTTATTAGCAGTATGATTGTGGGCAAGTCACTTAACCTCTGTTTGCCTTATACCCCTGGAGATGGAAATGGCCAACCACTCCAGTATTTTTGCCAAGAAAACCCTGTGGACAGCATTGACAAGTTTATGGGGTCACAAAGAGAAAAACAATAAATCATTTTCAAGATGAGGAAACTGAGGCTTAGATGGGGTTGGGGGGAAAGACCCTCTCTCCCCACTCCAATCCCATTCTCCATTAGGGACATTGCAAGTAGTGGGAGGTAGCCCTGCAGTCTCCATCTCCAGCTCTTCCACCATATTAGGCTGCTGCTCTTTTTAGGAGAAGCAGCCTGAGGCAGAGACGCCTGGTGAGTGGGCAGTCTCTTCCTTCCACTAGCTTTCCTGATTCTTTCCTCCTTCTCCAGACCACTTCAAAGGGAGGCGCAGAGCTTTCCCAGGGAAGAACTGTGCTGGGCCTCCCAGAAGGGACATTTCCCAGGTACATGAGGCAAGAAAACTACAAATGAAATGAAATGAAAAAGCATTCCTTAATGAAGTGTGTACTTACTAGTGAAAGAGACTAGTCAGTAAGGGACTAAAAGGCTAGAAGGCTGGAGACACAAATATAAAAAGGGAGACCCTTCCTCCCCTCAAAATGCTTACATTAAAGACACATGTAAACCCCAGAGGAATTGCATGTCGGCTATGGGAGAGGAAGGAAAGAACATGAATCATGGAACCACGGAAAAATCTCCTAAATTAATTAATTAAATAAAAATTGCCAAAAAACATTTTTTAAAATGCTTATATTAAAAAAAAAACCCAAACACCATTATTTACATGTATAACCCAGTGGGATTGTTTGTCCACACCAGGACAGGGGAGGGAGACAACACGAATGGTGTCACTTAGGAAAACAAGTGGAAATTTGTTATTGGAATAACATAAAGAAAAAAATTAAGTTCTTATGCTCATAACAACAACAAGAACAAAACCCCATAATTTCCTCTTAGGAACAACACTAAGATAGGGCAAGGGCTAGGCAAATGGTGTTAAATGACTTGCTCTATCCATGTACCATCTATTTGTCCCAAGATGCTTACATTCTAATAGGGGAAAATAGCCTCCAGGCCTGGAGTCAGGAAGATTGATTTTCCTGTGTTCCAGTCTGGTCTCAGACATTTTCTAGCTATGTGACCCTGGGAAAGTCACTTAACCCTATTTGCTTCAGTTTCCTCATCTATAAAATGAGCTGGAGAAGGAAGTGGCAAACAGCTCCAGTATCTTAGCAACATGACCCTGGGTAAGTCACTTAACCCTGTTTGCTTCAGTTTCCTCATCTATAAAATGAGCTGGAGAAGGAAGTGGCAACCCACTCTAGTATCTTTGCCAAGAAAACCTCAAATGGGATCATGAAGAATCAGATATGACTGAAAGGACTGAACAGCAATACACATCAGGGAGTGGTAGCCAAGGAGGCAATTTTGCCTGGGCATGGGTGGGTAGAGTAATAAAGGTAGTGTTTGTGTGTGTTTGAGGGGGGAGTGGAGGAAGGGAGTCTCAGGAAAGGCAAATTGATCCCTTGGAGAAAAGACAAACACTTTCCAAAGTCAATGGTACTATTGTTTGTCAGAGGATGCCTTGAACCGGAGGTGGGTCAGATACTGCTTAGATGGTGGTAAGGTAGTAAGATAATTTAGAGAAGCAATATGGCGTAGTGGATAGATTTCAGGACTCTAAGTCACTAAGATCTGGGTTCAAATTCTACCTCAGATACTTAATTGGGCAAATCCCAACTTCCCTGTGCCTTAGGGAAGTTCCTTCATCTATAAAGGAAGAATTTGGGATGAATCTAAATTTATGGTTCTCGAATTCTATTATGGTTGGTTTGGATGGTCCAAAGCTTCATCTAGTTGGGGCTGGCTAAATGCAGGGGTTAGGTAGGGTTAGAGTTGTTGATGATCAGTCATTTTTCAGTTGTCTCAGATCCTTTGTGAACCCATTTGGGGTTTTCTTGCAATTTTGGTTTTCTCTTTTGCAATATCCCCAGCACTGAGCACAGTATCTGGCTCATACAAGGAACTTAATTAATGTTTATTGATTGACTAAGATAATTTGCACATACTTAGTCCCCAGTCCAGGTTGATGTTCAAAAGATAAGTGGATTAACTTCAAAGCCTAGAGTATGAACCTAGAAAATCTGGTCTGAGTTGGGAAAAGTAGGGCAGCAATGCTGGTGTAGATGGCTCCAGGGGAAGGTTGGATTGCTGCTTTGCATGGTCTCTAAGCAGGAATCCGGTTAACCAATAAGTCTGCAGAGAGCTTGGATCTAGGGTGGCAATTCAAAACTGAGTGGACCTCCTAACCAGAATCCACAGCTCTCTTTCCCTGAAAGCAGGTCACTAGGGGAGAAGCTGGGTCTCAGCTTCTGGTCTGTCACCTTGATTGTCTCCCTTTTCCTTGTTAGGGCTCCGTCTCACCCCACTGAGTTCAGAGTTTGAATTCCAATATAAGGAATCAGGAGAAATGATGGAAAGTGGAATGTCACTACATGAACTAGACCAGGGCCAAGGCCTTTGTCATGAGTTACTCAGTGCTCCTAGGCTACTCTCTAAGGCTGAACTTCATTCCTCACATTGGTGGAATCCCAGGTCTGGCTAAAAAAAGCAAAAAAGAAATAAAGAAAACCAATTGGTGAGTTGCATAGACACAGCCAATGAAGAGACTTGGTGGAAATACTTTGCCATTGAGGGAATTAAGATTTATCTTCCACTTTTCCCTGCTTCATATATTTATATATAATTATATATATAACATATTTTTATTTTTGTTTTATAGTGTCCTGCTGCCTTGTGAGATCACTTAATTCTAATTGTTGTATTCTGGTTCTTAAAGATTGGATTTCATCTCTGGCTTTTTGGTCATCCTTCTCCTTCTGGTCTGATTTTCTTTGGAGGTCATCTTTCATCCTCTTTACCTCATCTCTCATCTCCTTTGCCTCATCTTTCATCTTCTTTGCCTCATCTTTCATCTCCTTTGCCTCATTTTCAAGCTGGTTGATTTTGGCTTTCAAGACACTATTTTCTGTTTCCAGATGACTTATCTTAGTTTTTAAGTTCTTTTCCCAATTGTCTTCAGCCTCTCTTAATTGTGTTTTGAATTGCATTTTGAGTTTTTCCAAAGCCTGTATCCAATTCGCTGGGATTTCTGATTTATCATTTGATGATCCCTCCTCCTCTGTTTCATTTGCTCTTTGTTCATTGCCTGTATAGAAGCTGTCTATTGTAATTTCTTTCTTCTTTTTCTGTTGTTTGCTCATATTTACCCCTTCTTTACTCCCCGTATTTGTCTGTGCTCTTGGTCCTCTCATTCTTTTGGTTTTGGGGTTTTCTGTCAGTCTCCCCTCTTGGAGCTTTGATAGGAGAGCTCTCTGTGCAGTCTGTGGGGGATGGGCATTGGAGCTTGGGCTTCCCTGACCTCTGAAGACTTTTGATGGGATTAAGTTCAGCTGGGTTGGGCTGGGTGTGCTCTGAGGCCAAAACCTCCTGGAAGGCTGGAACAATATGGAGGGTCTCTGCTTCTGTTACCAGGCTGCCCGCTCTGTGCTTCCTCTCCAGCTCCTTCCCCACTGCTTGTGTTTGACGCTCTGAGCCTGGAACAGACCTGCCTGCAAGGTGCACCCTCCATACAAATGCCTTTGACCACCCAGAGGTTCTTGCTTCTGCTGGAGGGTTAGTGCTCTAGGTGGGGGGGAGGGGTCCTGGGACCTTCCTTCTGCCTTCCTCTTAAACCCAAGTGTTCTCAAATTCTGGCTTTTGGGGGGTGTACCTTTTGGATTGGGTCCAGTAGGAAGGTTCTTTGGCTCTGTCTTGTTGTTAGGTTTGATTTTCAGTCCCCTAGGAGCATTTAGTTTGTAATTGGTAAGGAAGGGTATTCAAAGGTCTGAACTTTTGCTGCTTCTATGCCACCATCTTGACTCCGCCCCTATAACATATATTTTTAGATATGTCATTATAGTGGACAATTTTCCTTCTAGTAAGGGGGGGAAGAGAGTTCAATTCTACACAACTGAGTAGGAAGAGGAAGATGAAGAGTAAGACATAGGTCCTGGGTTCAAATTTGACCTCAGACATTTCCTAGCTATGTGACCCTGGGCAAGTCACCTCATTGTCCAGCCCTTACTGCTCTTCTGCCTTGGAAACAATGCACAGTATTGATTCTAAGATGGAAGGTAAGGGTTAAAAAAAATCTCAGAGATTAATGGAGCTCCCAGAGACCTTGGCAATAGTACCAATCTTGTTTGCCAATTTCCAGACTTAAATCTGCTCCCCACTCATGCCTAACATTTTACCTCACAGCATAGGACTAATAGGAAGTTGGGGCAGTTTAAAGCTAATAAGGAAAGGAGGAATTGTTTCCACTTCCCCAAATCCAGCTGAACCCAAGGGCTGAGGGACAAAGGACTTGGGTAGCTTACAGCACAGGGTCATGGATTAAGAGATGGAAGGGATCTCAGAATTGTCCAATTACGCCTTCCTTTTTATAGAGGAAAAAATCAAGGCTGACAGAAGTTTATGGGACTTGCTTGCTTGCTTGCTTAAAGTTGTACAGGTAGTGAGGGTCTGAGGTGGGATTTAAGCCCAGGTCTTTCCATTCTTGAGCTAGTGCTATTTCTGCTGTATCTCCTTGCTGTATCCATTTTTTCAGGAACCATCTCTAAAAACCAGTGAAGAGGAGCAGCCGGTTCCACAGGTTTGACTGTGTACACCACCTGTCAAGACAGCTGTCTGTGGGTCATAGGTTACTGGGAGATGGCTGCCAGTTTTATAGGCAAATGTAGAACCCACCCTACCTCTTTTCCTGGTTAGTCCCCAAGCTTTTATTAAGGGTTTACCACTCCTCTGGATCTGTTTCTTCAGATCATTTTTCCTTTGATCTGTCCTAACCCCAGGCAAGTATCTTCAGAGTAGGAATGATGATGGTAATTTGGTTGGTTGGGAATTACCTTGAGGGAAGAGTACAAATCTGGAAGCTAGTTAGTGAAATGGATAGTGTGAGCCTCAGTCAGAAGACTCCAACCTAACCTCAGATACTAGCTACATGGCCTTGGGCAAAGCACTCAACCCTGTTTGCTCCAATTCCTTCACCTTTCTAATGAGCCAGAGAAGGAAATGGTGGAACTGTCCCAGTACCTTTGCCAAGAAAACCCCAAATGGGGTCATGAAGTCAGATACAACTGAAAAATGATTTCACAAGAGTACAGAAGGATCCAGGGTCAGCAAGAATTAGTTGCCAAAATAACATTGCCATGGGTGTTCAATAGGCCAGAATTGGGTGTGTATAGAGGAGGGAGTGTGAGGGGTTAGAGACAAGGGGAAAAGGGGGCAGATTGAAAGACTGAACATCCAATTTGGATAAAGTACTCATTTCCACCTCCTTGGTTAGGAAAAGGACTAGGACATATTTCATGGCAAGAGATTGATAGGATAAGAAAGAAAATAGAATTGAAAAGGGCAAAACAAGGTGGTAGGACATAACTGTGCTAATTTGAATAATTAACAAATTCATATGACATATGCCTGTTGGTTCAAAACCTATGATGTTGTGAATTTTAGATTTACTCTACCCTGCTTAGTCTAACAAAACAGGAATGTCTACACCCCTACTTAAGGATTAAGTATTTAGGAGAATGGCCTATGACATGTGCTAGCAAATGACATCAGAAACAACTGACAGAACCCCTGGGCTGTCCTAAGTCAAGCTTAAGCTACCATTGGTACATGTGAGACACAGGAAGTGATGTAAAAACCGTCTATATATTTCACATCACTTTCTCTCTCCGGCTCTCTTTTCATGGAGGGGTGGCTCTGGCTCTTGTGGCAGAGAGGTGGCTGGTGGCAGTGTGCTGAACATCTTGGCATCTTGGTATGGCTGCAGCTATTGTCTAGGTTTGGTGGTGAGTGTCCTTGATACAATACTGGGAGAAACTTAATAGCCTAGTTCAGGTGAGGTATCTTCATTGAGCTCTCTTGGAGTTTAGGCTGATTCTTTATCTCCTTTAGTTTTCCTGAAAATGCCATCCTAGGAGGTCCCTCATCTCAGAGGAGGCCTCCTGGCTGGAAGGTCTATGAACTCCCCTTGGCTCAGGCTAGGCTCAAGAAATCCTATACCCAAAACCCTTTCCTCTCTCTTCTTAATTCCTTCCCTGTATATTAATTAAACCACCATAAAATTTCCAAACTGATGAGTATTTTATTTGGGATTTGAATCAAATCCCTGATGACCAATTAAATTTATATTCAGTCTCACCCCTAAATTTACCCTTACAATGTGATATGTAGAACTACTAATCTTGGATGAGAATTCTTTTTGGGCATGGATGGCTTCTGTGTATAATGGTTAAATTGGGGCTTTGATGACTAAATAAGTTATAAAAAGTGGTCACTGATTATTATCCCTTAAGTCAGGAAAAACTATTAGCAGCTTTTAACAATTTTAATTGGAATATTACTAAAAAGAGGGAAATGTGGAAGGGAAAGAGGTAAGGAGACTGTCTAGCCTACCCTAAATGCTAATCTGTTGAAATGAGACTTGCTCCCCTAAAGTTCCAATCTCCACGTGGGAATCCTAGTCACTCACCAGCATGCCAGGTAGGATCCAGGCAAGGTCCCTATGCAGAGACCCTTGTGGCAGCAGTGAACCCAAGAAAGTCCAAGTCCTGAAGCGGAAAACTCCACTGGAAAGGTCCAAAGCCCCAAGGAACCATCTTCCAAAGAAGAGACTCCAAAGGAGAAGCTTCAAGGAGAAGCCCCTTGGACAGGAAGTTCAGGACTTTTTAGTCCCTTCCCCACTTTACAGGAACCAATTGGAGTCTTTCAATTTGCATAGAACCCTGGGTGGGAGGCAGTGGCCTCTGGAGTGGTCACCCATTCTAGTGACTTGTGAACTCTCATACAGGGGTACTGAAATTTGTTTTTGTTTTGAAACCCTTACCTTCTGTCTTGGAATCAATATTGGGTATTGGTTCCAAGGCAGAAGAGTGGTAAAGGTTAGGCAATGGGGGTTAAGTGACTTGTCCAGGGTCACATAGCTGGGAAGTGTCTGAGGCCAGATTTGAACGTAGGACCTCGTCTCTAGGCCTGGCTCTCAATCCACTGAGCTACCCAGCTGCCCCCAGTAGTTTTTTATTAAAGTCACTGATAGCCTGAGCTTTTAAATGTCATTGTCCCAGTCACCAGATTATAAGGCTCTAGCCCTACCCTAGAGACCTGGAAGTGTCTCCAAGGGGCGCACAAGGGAAGCTAAATGTTCATGGGAAGATGTGTCTAAAAACAGGAGTTGTCCTGGGAGGTGAGAGACTTCTGACAGTCTCATTTAAGCCCCCCTAATGGCCACAGGAAGAATAATCCTAATTTCCGTGTCAAAATGTGGAAGAACTAGGAGAGGGTAGCATGGAGTCCCAATCATCCACCTTCAAAGTTCTCATTCTCCTGATCTACGTTCAGTCCAGCTAAGGGAGAGAAAGAATAATAAAGGGCCAAAGCAGCAAAGTTTGCAGCCTTTAGAGTTGCACCCATGTTGGGGTAGGGAGGGACAAAGTCTCACATTTATTGCAAATAAGAAAAGACTTTATTTTGGAGTGGTAGGAAAAGGGAAAGACACAAAAGACAGACAAGGTCAACTGAGGTTGGTTGCTGGATGCTTTCTAGAATTCTTCACTTTCATCTTCTCCTTCGATAGAGTCTGTGCCTACTTCCTCGTAATCCTTCTCCAGGGCAGCCAAATCTTCCCGGGCCTCAGAGAATTCTCCCTCCTCCATGCCTTCACCCACGTACCAGTGTACAAATGCCCGCTTTGCATACATAAGGTCAAACTTGTGATCCAGGCGGGCCCATGCCTCAGCAATGGCAGTCGTGTTACTTAGCATGCAAACTGCCCGCTGCACTTCTGCCAGGTCTCCACCCGGCACCACAGTTGGGGGCTGGTAATTGATGCCAACCTGAAAGAGACAGAAGGAAGTTAGCTCTGGCTGCCGAGTTCCTCAGTTCTCAAATGTTGACCTGGGGAGGTCTTTGGTCTTGAAGTAGGTTCTACATCTCTACGGGGACAGATGCTCCCTGACAGGTAAACATGCCACCACTCCTGACTGTCTCCCTTTCTCAGGCAACGTTGCCACAGAGAAAGCCTGGTTTCCAGGCTGAACCTGCTGCTTTTAGGATGATGCAGCCTGCTTGTCTTCTTTACTTTAAGAGACTCCCATCTTTTGAGAGGGCCAAAGACACCCTTCATTCAATAGAATTTATAACTTAATGATGGTGGTGGCTTTGACTCATCTTTCCAGTAAGATAAAAAGTTACTCACAAGGTTATACTTCATATATACCCATTACATTATATGCTACCTCTAAGGCCCTAGCGACCAAACAAAGTAAAGAGATCCAAAGGGGCATTGAGGTAGCACAGTGGATAGGGAGTCAATCCTGGACAAAGGAGGTCCTGACCTCAAATCTGATCTCAGACACTTCCTAGCTGTGTGACCTTGGGCAAGTCACTTCACCTCAGTTGCCTAGTTCTTGCCACTCTTCTGCCTTACTATCAATAAATAGTATTGATTGCAAGATAGAAGGTAAGGATTTAAAAAAGAGAGAGAGAGATATCCAAGTAGTCTTTCCAAATTGTTTAGAATGTAAATTACTCATTATTTGAGAGACTGCCAGTTTTAAAATATATACTTCTGGGACACAACACAGTAATGATTTGGGGGTGAACTCGACAGTAATTAAAAGACTAAATTCTAGTCTCAGTCCTGACACTGACTAGCTGCGATGCCTCAGGCCCACAGGGAACCAACAAGTTGCCAATTTTCTTTTCTGTAAGATGAGACAGGGTGGGGACTACATGATTCAAGTTCTTTTTAAACAGCGATCAAGAATCCCAAGGTCTGCATTCTAAAACCTGTGAGAGCAAAGCTAAGTCAAAAGTGACACCTCAAGTTGGGGTTGCTCCTACCCTTGACTTCTATGGCAAGTGAAAGAGGGGGAGTTTAAAAGGACCAAGGACCTTTCAATTCGTTTCAATTGAATTCAATGAATCTTTATTTAGTATCTGCTACATAGTAGTTACTGTGCTAAGCTTTGGAGATACAAAAAAGAGGTAACAGAGTCACTCTGCCTTCACCAATAACTTAAGTTGCTGTCTTAATTTCTGATCTATTTATCAAGGGATGTCTGGGCAGGAGCTCTACCTTCTTAGTCTTGGTTGCCTCAAGTTCAATGAAGCGAGTTTGTATTCCCTGAGCATCCAATAACTCCCGACCTTCCTTTCTCCATTTGACCATGCAAGTTCAGGGAAGATGAATAACTTTACAGTCAATGTATTCCAAGTCAAATATTGGGAATCTGGGTCATCACCCACCATCGCTCCCTCCCCTGCCCCTCCTACTTGCCTTGAAGCCAGTGGGACACCAGTCTACAAACTGAATGGTTCTCTTGGTCTTGATTGTGGCAATGGCGGCATTGACATCCTTAGGTACCACGTCACCTCTGTAGAGCATGCAGCAAGCCATGTACTTGCCATGACGAGGGTCGCACTTCACCATCTGGTTGGAGGGGTCAAAGCAGGCATTGGAGATCTCCGCTACAGAAAGCTGCTCATGATAGGCCTTTTCAGCAGAGACAATGGGCGAGTAGGTGACAAGGGGGAAGTGGATTCGAGGATAAGGCACCAGATTGGTCTGGAACTCAGTGAGGTCTACATTGAGGGCACCATCAAAGCGTAGGGAGGCAGTGATGGAAGAGACTATCTGGCCGATGAGGCGGTTGAGATTGGTGTAGGTAGGGCGCTCGATGTCCAAGTTCCGGCGGCAGATGTCATAGATGGCTTCATTGTCCACCATGAAGGCACAGTCTGAGTGCTCCAGTGTGGTGTGAGTGGTTAGGATGGAGTTATAAGGTTCTACCACAGCTGTGGATACCTGTGGGGCTGGGTAGATGGCAAATTCCAGCTTGGACTTCTTGCCATAGTCAACAGAGAGTCTCTCCATCAGGAGAGAGGTGAAGCCTGAACCTGTACCGCCCCCAAAGCTGTGAAATATCAGAAATCCCTGCAGTCCTGTGCATTGGTCCGACTGATGGGTAGGAAAGAAGAAAACGCGTATGTCAAGTTAAGTCAGATAAGAAAGACTACAAAACCCTCTCAAATGAATAAGGAGATAATCACACACCCCTCCCCCATTTGGGAAAAGAATTCCCTTTTAAAAAACCATAAAAGAACATACTTTCTCCCATCTTAGTAGCTTTTAGGGAGATCATCTGGGAGATAATTAAAGGATCTTAGGGAGCTATACAGACATAATGGGGATAAGCCACAATTGTTGGCTACCCCAGGATCCCACAGCCTCCACATTTCTAGCAAGATTAACTACTAACTTTCCAGGCTGTTGAGTACAATTAAGCAGTTGAAAAACAGACATGTCAAGCAGTTATGGATGAGGACAAAAGATAATCAGAGGTGTGGGGCCATGGGCCAATGGGGGCTCCTTACTCCCTCTGTTTGCTAGGATTTAGAATGGGCCGGATCTACATAGGAGAAAGAATGCTCTCCACATCCAGAGAAACAACTGTGGGAGTAGAAACACTGAAGAAAAACAACTGCTTGATCACATGGGTCATGGGGATATGATTGTGGATGTAGACTCTAAGTGATCACCCTGGTTCAATTATCAATAATATGGAAATAGGTCTTGATCAATGATACATGTAAAACCCAGTGGAATTGATTGTTGGCTATGGAATGGGGGTGGGGAAGAACATGAATCATGTAACCATAGGAAAATATTCTAAATTAAATAAAAATTTAATCTAGAATATTTTCCTATTCTAAATTATTAGAATAATAATTTATTCTAATAATAAATTATTATTTATTTATGATAAATAATAATAATATAAGAAATATAGCAATAAATAATAATAATATAATAAATAAATGGGGGGGGGGCAGCTGGGTCGTTTAGTGGATTGAGAGCCAGGCTTAGAGACAGGAGGTCCTTGGTTCAAATCTGGCCTCAGATACTTCTTAGCCATGTGACCCTGGGCAAGTCACTTAACCCCCATTGCCTAGCCCTTACCACTCTTCTGCCTTGCAGCCAATATACAGTTTTGACTCCAAAACTGAAGGCAAGGGTTTAAGGGGGAAAAAAAAAGAGGACTGGATCTGATACATAGCTCAAATAGATTATCAGACCTGCCAGGTTTGAGGAAGGACCGAAAGAGACAATAAATCAAGAAATCTCCCTAAGCAAGAGGCTCAGATGGATGATTTTCCTTATGGCTGAGTTCCTTAACTGGGGGTGGGCATGGTCCAGGATTTCACTGGCACATTCCAAGATGGGGTCTGTGACGTACACAAAAGGTTAAAAACCCCACTCTATGGACAGGTTCTATTCTTTATTCTAGGTTCCCCCCTTCCCCAGTTTAATCACAATTTGAGAGTATCTTCTCTTTCAGAACATTATTCATTGATGCTCTCTAAGTGACCTTTCCTTGGGAGGGGCAGACACCAGAAAAATGGTCAGCCTTGAAAGAAGACTGGGGAACCATTGTTCTCTGGCAAGGGAGGTCTTGTTTTCCTTTACTCTTGTCCTCCTAACCTAAGGTCC
Organism: Monodelphis domestica; assembly: GCF_027887165.1. Lineage (NCBI taxonomy): Eukaryota > Metazoa > Chordata > Mammalia > Didelphimorphia > Didelphidae > Monodelphis > Monodelphis domestica. The sequence goes on from NC_077228.1 coordinate 105,602,706, forward strand.
CAAAGACTTTTGTCTACGATCCCAAAGACTTTTTGTCTAGTGATGACTAGGAGGAAGGTAGGGGTTGTGGGAGATAAGGGAGGATGCCATGTTTGTCCAGCTCACCAGTTTTCGGATGCGCTCTAATACAAGATCAATTATTTCCTTCCCTACAGTATAATGGCCCCGGGCATAGTTATTAGCAGCATCTTCCTTGCCAGAGATCAGCTGCTCTGGATGAAACAGCTGTTTATAGATGCTGGTCCGAACCTCATCTGTGAGGATTAAGGGAAGAAAGGACAGGTTAGTGGAAGGAACTAAACAGTTTTTAAAGCATCTACTATATACAAAACATGGTGAAGTGCTTTAGGATCATTATCTCATTTGATCCTAACAACCCTGAGAGGTAGGTGCTATGATGCCCATTTTACACTAGAAGAACCTCAGACAGTGGTTAAATGACTTGCTTGGTGTCTAGTAGGTCTAAAGCCAAATTTGATCTTCCCTAGCAGAATATATTTTGCAAAATATCTAAAACATTACCGTCCCCTAATGAATTTCATCACAGAAAATAGGTTGGAATGGAGAAAGAGCCTGGCTTATCCCAAGCCTTTCACTTCAGACTTTTAGGTCAGTGGATTTGAGAGTTTGGGGTAAAGGAAAAGCAAGAGATATTTAACCTTTGGGCAGCTAGGTGGCGCAGTGGATAGAGCACCAGACCTGGAGTGGAGAAGACTTTCATCAAGAGTTCAAATGTGAACTTAAATCACTCATTAGCTATGTGACTTTGGGCAAGTCACTTAACCCAGTTAATCTCAGTTTCCTCACCTGTCAAATGAACTGGAGAAGGAAATGGCAAACCACTCTTGTATCTTTACCAAGATAAGCGAAATGGGGTCAGGAAGAATCTCAAACAACTGAATATCAACATTTAACTTTTTTAAGTCTTTAATTCTAGAATGGGGGAAACATTTCTATATTTCTTTGTAGCTTAAAAAGTGCTTTTTATAACAATCCTGTGGAGCACATAGAAGGAATACTATTACGGGCAGTCAAAGAAGAAAGTAACATGTCTAGCAGCATTCAGGATTTGAACACCCAGATCTCTTCAATTCTAGTTCTACTACTAACTTGAAACTCATTAATTGGCCCAGTGGAGCCACTGGGTAAAAGTCAAAGAGAAATTAATTTATATCTGGCTTCAGACACTTAACTAAGTTGACCTGGGTCTCAGTTTCCTCATCTATAAAATAGGGATGATAATAGTTATCTACCTCGCAGGATTGTTATGAAGAGAAAACAAAATAACATTTGAGAAGCACTTGGCAACCTTTAAAGTGCTAGATAAGTACTGGTTATTATTGTTGTTTTTGAGGGTTCAGGATTCTTGTGCCGAGAGGCTAGGGAGGGAAGAAATTCCTCACCAAAGCACTGATGACCCCAATCTCTGCCATGCATCTAGAAATGATTATTATTAATGTTGCTGCTCTTGTTAATAACAATAAAAAACAGTAAGCCAGATAGGCATCAGGATTACACTACCACCTTGTCACCTGCTGTTTTCAGCAATGGTTTTAGAAAGGTGGGAGGTTCACGGGGCAGGAAGCCAAGGAGGCCCAGTTGAATTAAGAGGAAAGGCATTGAAGAGCCCACAGAGCCAGCAACAGTGAATTCAACCAACCCCCCCTGCTTGGAAGTATTGGTTAAATTCTTTTAGTTAAGCATCCACCATTTTGTGAGAATCACATCCCCTTAGATTAGCCAATCTGGAACTGTTATTTTTTTTGGAAGGAGGAGGAGGTACCTCTGTCCCTCTGAGTGGGAGCAGAAAGAGGGAGAAGCTTCTGTTCCTGGTTCTCCTGCCCCATCCATCAGGCTGGCTGAAAGAATACCTGGCTCTCAGTTTCCACCCACATGGAGATGATTAACTCTACTGAATGTTTTTGAGGACTGCTCCATCCACTGCCAGCTAAAAGCAGCTCTAGATACAAGGCAGAGATTGAAGTCATTGGTGCTTTGGGGAATTTCTTCCCTCCCTGGCCCCAGGACAGGAAGAAACCCAGGGTCTTCAGCACTGCTCTCTCCTGGAGGCAGCAGTGGCAAGAGCAGCAGACGGGCCCTGTTGTTTTTGGCAAGCAGAATGGCTTGGATTCCATTCCATCCTCATTTCCCAAGCCAGGTTCCCCAAGGGCTTTGGGGCCCAGGGCAAGGAGAAGCTTTTCTTTCTCTCCCCTCCCTTCCCCCAAACAGGGTTCCTTTTTTAAAACTCCTTACCTATTACAGCAGGCTCCAAGTCTACAAAGACTGCTCTGGGGACATGCTTGCCAGCCCCAGTCTCACTGAAGAAGGTATTGAAGGAGTCATCACCACCCCCCAAGGTCCTGTCACTGGACATGGTACCATTGGGTTGGATACCATGCTCTAAGCAATACAATTCCCAGCAGGCATTGCCCATCTGCACTCCAGCCTGGCCAACATGGATAGAGATACACTCACGCTGTTTGGGGGAGAAAAAAGGCACAGATGAGCAGAGGTTTTTTTATCCTGTTTTTCGAGTTAGGGGAAGAAGTGGGGAAATGAAGATTTTGAAGGATTTATTGTTATAACAGCACCTTTTCTGCTATCTCCTACTAGCAAGTCAGCTTCGTTGACCCAATCCTCATTCCCACCCAGCCAGGAAAGCAGTATCACCTGCTAACTGAAGAAGGGGAATTGTTATGGACAATGCTGTGCTTAAAGAGTCTGGTCCGGGCACTGGCTCCATACTCTAAGCCTCCAGAATACCTGGCTTCCTGTACAAAGACTAATTGCTATGAACCAGTCCCCTTTGTGGACCTCTAGTCCACCCTCCCCCTCCTTCTCCTGCCCAAACAGGCAGGCAAGTTCCTTTTCCCTAATTAGGAAAGGCTAGACCTGACTTCTAGATTCCAGTCAGAGGGAGCCTGATTGGCCAAGGACCTTACACCACTTTGAAATGCGTAAAACCAAGAAGGCTAGACAGCCCCTGTGGCATCCTCCCCGCTCCCCAGCCCTCCGAGTGGGCCATTGTCTCCACCTTCTATAGCACAATGGGAAAAAGCAAACTGGAAGAGATCAAGTCACTCTCTGGAGTCTAGAAAGAGAGGGTTCCTTCTGGCTTCCTCCGGGGTAATCAGTTCTTGTGTAGCTCGGCTTAAATGTTTGAAACTTTTTTTTTTCCTCCTTCTTCCCTCTCCCCTTCCACCAAGGACATCAGCACCTTTCAGCGGCAAAAAGGAGGCGTTCCTAAAGGGCGCTGACCCCTGCTGGCAGGATTTGGGAAACTTGGCAGGCGCATGGGACAGGATAGATTGACTGTACCACAAGACGCCCTTCAAATATTTAAAGGGACCCAGCACACGGAGGGAGATTTTTCCTGTTGCGCTGGAAGGGGCAACATCAGGGAAGCCCCAAATCTTACGCAACTAGTACAGTCAAGAAGCTTGAAACTTCACATTGCACCCCGCCCCCCTCCTCCATCCTAGTGAGTGCTGCGGCCTCCAGACTGGCATCAGACCAAGGGGCCCCAGAACCCTTTAACCAAGAGCAGGAGAAATCTTTTGAGTTTCCTGCCTCCCTCACTCCGCCTTCAGGGAGTCCAAACTCCAAGGGCGGTGGAGACTTTGTTCTCCACCAGAAAAGTGAGATAAGGGCAGGGGTTAGAAATTCCTGCCTGATCAATCCCAAGAGACCTCCAAGCGTATTTAAAAGGGGGGAAGGGGGCTGGGGCCAGCAATCCGACAAGGCGAGTTAGTAAATGAACAGCTTATTCTACTTTCCCCTCCTCTCCAAGGGATCAGCCTAGATTCCTACAGCGCGACCCATCTCGCCGAAACTCCATCTGGGAGTGCCCTCAGACGAGTTAGTTAGGGGCTTCCCCATAACCAAGTCCCTGGAAAGTGGGTAGGAAAGTGCCCCCTCCCAGCAGCCCAGACCCTTCCGTACAGTCCTCTTCTCACCATGGTTGCTCCGAAGTGTGAAGATAGGAAGGTGCTGTTGACTGTAGACAGGCTACGGGTCTCTGCCAACACAGCAAATTGGAGAGCGCGTACCTCTAGCGGTGGCTTATATAGCCCCGCCGAGCCTCAGGCCCTGCCCTCACCTCGGCTCCCATTGGGCTGGCTGCAGAGCCGGGCCCCACTTTCCACTTTTCTCACTGGGCCAGGCCCTCAAGGAAATCCGCCCCTCATTCCCTCACTGGGCGGCCGCTTATGAAATGTCCCCGCCGAAGCTGCTCATTGGGCAGTTTGTAAAAGGGAAAGGGAGGCGACTGTCCACCTTCGGACCTAGGGCCAGAGCCTTTACCCCACCTACTCCCGGTGTGTAGCAAGAAGATCATCAAAGGGAGGAGTAGGCGTTTGGCTTCCCTGCGATCCCCCACCCCCAGGTGACCCTCATCTGCCCATAGGAGTAACTGGAATTTAGTTTGGAGTTTGGCCTCAATATACACCCTGGGAAACTCTTAGTGGAATCATTTGAGTGGTTTTTTAATTTGTTCTAAGGGACAGTTTTCTGGAAGTTCAGTGGATACATTCGGAATTATTTGCCTTCTGCTGAAAAAGTATCTCCGGGTTATTTCTTTGCCTATCTTCAGTTTTCAGATTGATTGAGCTCAGTATTGGAGACCCACACCCATCTCAAAGTCCCGATTCAGCTGTAGTCCAGAGCGCATCTGTCTGCAATTTCTGTCCCTTCTCTTTAACCAATTGGGCCCTTTGCCCGTTTGGGGGCAGTACTGAGGGAGTGGTGTCATTTAGCTTCATTAAACGATTGGATAAAGTATTTCCACCCTTTAATAACGATCGATCGCCTTTAATATTTTCCCTAGCCTGTCAGAGAAGTGCGTTCCCATCCCACTGCCCCTCAGGAAAATCACATCCTTCTAAAAGATGAACTTTAGAGAGCTGGACAAGGCAGTGGTGGCAATGTGGTATGTATGGGACTGGCTAACGTGGGAAATTCACTGAGTCAGGTTGAGAAAACTAAATTCCATTCTGTCAAGACACAATTGCAAATTGTGAAGTTCTTTAGTCCATCCCAGGACTCTAGATGGGATGGGGTGGGGAGAACATACAGAAGATTTAAAACCACATTGGCATCTGGTTTGCTTATTTGACTTGTGCTCAGCTGGCCTTTGACCAATAAAATACAGATTCTATTTGTGCATACAAAAAAATCCCATAGGTAGCACCAAAACAAATGTTTTAATTTCTCATAAAACATTTGCAGGTGAGTATCTTCCTCAAGCACCCCCAGGAGGTAAAGGTCCCAGATTCAATGTCAGTCAATTTGCATATCAGAAAAAAAACACCCCAATTTTTCAAAGGTCACTAGCTCCACTTGTACTGTATGAAACCACTCTAAAATGTGTCACTGGTCACAAAGGGGATATAGTGAGAAATCATAAATGACTCTGTGCAAGTGAGCACTTTGAAAGTGCTTAAATGTAAAGAGCTTTAGGAAAGTGAGGTATTAGTAAACCTTGGGTCCCCAAACTTTTTTACACAGGGGGCTAGTTCTCTGTCCCTCAGACCGTTGAAGGGCTGGACTATAAAACCCTAACCCTAAAAACTAATGCCAACCCTAACCCTAAATCCTAACTCTAACCAGCAGCAGTATACACAGTGTGGAATCCCCTCCCCCAGATCATGACTCACCACGATGACATCTTCCTTTGTACAGCCACATAATCCTTTGCATGGTGCCTTATGTCACCAGAAGTAGTACTGTATGTGAGTGATGCCACAATTTGTGGTGCCGCCACATACAGTGCTCCTCTCACTGACCATCAATGAAAGAGGTGCCCCTTCCAGAAGTGCGGTGGGGGCTGGATACATGGCCTGGGGGGGGGGCTGCATGTGGCCCACAGGGCATAGTTTGGGGACCCCTGTACTAAACCATCATCACTATTAGAAAAAAAAATCCTCTTGCCCTACTGGAGAGGTGGGCAGTACTTGTAACAAAAAGTAACTATTACTATTTGGCCCTTCCTTATGTACATAGTAAAGTTAGCAACATTGATGCCACTAAATTGAACAGTACATCCCTCTCCCATCCCTCTTTCTTTAGCTATCAATAATCCTGCCAAAGATGTCACTAGAATACAACCACCTTGTTGATTTGTTTTCCAGTTGTGGCTGACCCTGTGACCCCTTTTGGAATTTTCTTAGCAAAGACATTGGAGTTGTTTTGCCATTTCCTTCCTCAACATCCAAGGGATTCTCATTTTTTTGGAACACTGACATTTTGTTTCATTCTGGAACATCCTTCACCAACTTCATAGCACTATACATTTTATTTATGCACTGTTCTGTTTTGATTTCTAGTTACTTAAGTATGGATCAAAAACTTTTAAGTTCCAAAGGTACAGAAAGAATCCATGTCTTAATTAAACATCTTCAATATTGTCCCTGTGGTATCAAACTTAAGTGGAAACAGGGGCTACTAAACTGTATGTAAGGAATACTAAGAAGACTTCTATTAGATTTTTATTTATGTTGTTAAATATTTTCCAATTACATTTTAAACTGCTTCAGGCCTCACTAGGAAGTGTTACCGGTTATGATTTTACATAAAATAGAGTCTTTAAGACATGGTTATTAAATTTAATCGGTTTTATGATTTTGTAAAAAAAGAGTTTCTTGGATTTCTTTCTTCATTCACACTGTCTCAATCCATTTTGAAATTTAGTGTTTTCAAAATTCAACCTCTTCTTACTTTTATATGTACTTTCACATACCAAATCTCTGTAGGACTCACTGGAGAAGGGCCTAAGAAATGTGTTATTCTTAAGATAATAGTTATTAATATCTAATAATAATATTGACCCCTCCCATCCATTTCTCTTCTAGCTCCCTTCAAGACAAGGTTACCTACCCCCTCCTTCTTCAAGTAGGACAAAAGCCTTAAGTGAGTTTGTCTGGGAATTTGCCGGGAGCAGCGTCCCAGACTGTTCACATTTTTCCCCCTAAACCTTTACCTTCCACCTTAGAATCAATATTGCATATTGGTTCCAAGGCAGAAGAGTGGTAAGGGCTAAGCAATGGGATTAAGTGACTTGCCCAGGGTCACACAGCTAGGAAGTGTCTGTAGTCAAATTAGAACCCAGAACCTCCCATCTCTAGGCCTGGTTCTCAATCCACTGAGTCAACCAGCTGTGCCCTTAACTTGCACACCAAAAGCTCCAGAGCCCTTTGAGAAGGGAGTTGGAGCCTTTTTTTTTCATACCTTTCCCTTAAACACAACAACAAAATGATTCTGAAATAAGAACCACAGTCTAGTGGAGTGAGGGTGGGGTGGCTGGAGATGGAAAGGCTCTGAGAGAACAAGCATATCTTGTTCACCAAGAGATGGAATCAAGATAAAACATTAAGACTGCCAGGCTTCTTTGGGGGGCATTTCTGAGTCTGTGTCAGTGAGGTATTTCTTGAATCTTTGGCCTTAGCTCTCATTCCTGACTGTCCATTCCCACCTCCATGTATTTAACCCCTTACACTCAAAGCTCAAATGGGGACATTTAAAAACACTTCCCAAAGAACCAGGAAAAGCCAGGAAACTGGTGTCTCCCTCAGCTCAGCAGTTATTCCTTTTCCATTCTCTAGTTACAAAGGACCCTAGAAACGACCAAATGTTTTCCCTGGAGCAACTGCAGTGACCTTGACCACAGGAGTAAGCACAATTCACCCTTTCAGATGTAGTGAAAGTGAATAATACATTAATTAAAAAAAAAAACATTTACTTAAAGCATCTGCTATGTGGAAAGCACTGTGAAAAGATACCAAAAAATAAAAGTTTTCTATTTAGGAGACTGGACACCAAAAAGCCAAAGCTGAGTGGGGATTGGTTTAAGTAGCTGATGAGCCCCAGGAGGCAGGAAGGTCCAAAATGAGCCCCAGGAGGTATGGTCCATACCTTCTCTCCAAGGACACACATGAAGTCTTTTAGCCACTGTTCAGATATTTTTATTATGGGCAGTATATCTGAAAAGATGAAGTACTAAATGTCTTGTACTTTGGGCTTCTGCATAAAAACTGCATGTCCAGGTTTGGCTGATGATATTAGGGGCCAACATGCCCTTAGACACACCAATTTGGCTTTGCTTCTTTGGCCCAAATGTCTTTTTATGAATAAAAAAAAATCCTGTTGTGTTCCTAGCAACTATACAGCAACACATTTTACTTACTGGATATTAAGAAAATATCAGTACTGTCCAATTCTACAGTAGCATTTCAGTGGTCCATGACTGGGAAATAAAGTCATTATTTTTTGGTGGACAAGTTGTTCAAAGGTTTATGCACAATGCTTTTACCTTGACAGGGAAGCCTATAAAAATATGTTAAGGGATTGGGGAGAGGCAAAGGAAGAGGTGAGAAGAGGGAAAAGAGCACCAAACCAAGGGGTGTGAGGCACTGAAGTTCTCAAGATGGTATTTGCACTTTGAATTATCATTGCTTCTTCTCTACCTCAACTCTCAGCCCTCTGTGCTGTCCTAAGAAGTTGCTTTAAACTTTATACATCACTTGAGAAGAAGGTACCATGGACCAGTTGAGTGGAGATGATAGAGTAAGTGGAAATCATAGAAGAGAGTAAAACAAGTGTGCCAACTCATTCATATTTAATGCCCTCTTGTATCAGCACCAAACCAGAAGGGCCAAGAGTTTTCCTAGCAGTCAGGAAACATAATCCCACTCAGAATGAATAAGAATACAGGTAACTCAATGGAAATTTGCATTCTGTAATTTGTTATGATGGCGAATGTTAAAGATAAAGTCCCATCTCATCAATTATTCTTGCCTGTACCACTGTCCATTAAGTTCAGTTACTCTCAACAGATGATGCTTTCTTTAGACACAATTCTTCCCATAAATAAGGGAATCAGTCATCTGTTTAGACATGAGCCAAGTCTGTAAATTTCACCTACAAGTCAGTAATGGCTCCTCCCTTAAGTGCTCTCCACCCTGATACTCAAAGGAGAATCTTGGACACATCTGGCAAATTCCTTTTCTTTGTGGTGGTTATCAGAAGAAGATGCTAAAAATTTAACTCTCTACTCATACATCATAAGTGTGGGGTTAGACAAGAAACCACATGAGAATTTAAAAAGCTATAAAGAGTTCAAACAAATAAGAACAGTAAAAATATGAATGTCAATTTAGAGCAAGAAACAAAAAAATAGCACCCGGATAAGAGACATGAACACACAGGTAGGGCAGTGGAGGAATTCTGGGAGGCATTTGGCTTCCCATATCCCTCAAATTAAAGAGGGAAAGAGGAGGAAGTGTTATTATACAGGGAGAACTATGAGAGACATATGCACTTGAGGTTTCAAGGAAGCAAGTTAGGGTAAAATCCTCTGTATGTTCAAGTAGACATGTTGGTACTCACAACTTTACATTAGTATAGAGAAGAAAGCAGAAAAGTTATATCAGATTAGAATGACCACTTTTTGGGAGAGATGCTTCCACCATGGTAAGTCGCTGCTGAAGGTCCCTTAGTCACTCATGGGAAACTCTCTCCAAAGCCACATAGAAACTATTTTTGTCATCCAGGCAGTGCCAGCCGATGGGTCCAATTTCACAATCTGCGCAGACCAGAAATTTGATGTTCCCCACATCTTTGGTGAAGCCCACATTCTCAAAGGTGAACATGTCATCCACCAGCCAGTGTTCTTGAAGGAAGTCACCCTCTGGGTTGCTGTCATCAGCCAGAGCTGGCTTCTTCCTCATGGAGGGAAGGAAAAGCTGCCATGCAAAAAAACATAGAGTCACCTGGGCTCACACACCACCCCATTTCTTGATCATATTCAATGCCCTACAATCTCATAACAAATTTTAAAAGGGGAACATGGTCTATGGTTTGAAATTTTGGATGGTTTCTGATGATATTCTGATATAGGAGAGGTTCTAGTTTATTGCTGGTGTCTTCTCAATGTAGCAGCACAGAGTATACTAGCTCTCTAATTCCTTGCATGTCCTGAGTGTTGGGGATAAATAGCATTATATGAAGGATTCCCTAGGATTCAAAGGCAACATCAGGACTTGAGATTCCAAGTCCAAGATCCCTGGAATTCCACCCTTTCAACTTCTAGGATTCTTCATCAGCAGACCAGAAAACCTTTTGCAGCTAGAGAACCACTTTAATTTTCCAGCGCTACAAAATCAGCTCTGCTTCTACTTGACCAATCCAAATCAGGTTTCCAATCTCTCATACTTATTGCTGCTCTTATCACATTTTCCTCTAGCAATCTTCTCTTTTGTAAAATTATCTCTATTATTATCTCTAAGTTCTCTTCTAGCTCTAAATTTTAGGATCTCTATGGTCTTCAAAACCAGTCATGAAACAGGACAATAGCTTCAGTGTACTGATTTGGCATTTTGGATGGCCAAGAACTCAAGTGGAAGCCCTTATATAGTAACAGACATGTGGGACAGGAAGAACAGGGTAAGCAGGTTCTCTCCAAAGTACAATCAATCATGATGTGTGTGACAGATGCTGATGAAGGCTTCCTTAGTTTGCATTCAGGAACTCCTGGGTGGAAACACACTGGCGGTCACTTCAAGAGTTCTTTTGGGAGAATCATGCTCCTAATCCTTCCCTGACTTTGAGTACTTACTTACCTTTGTTCAAATAGATGTCTCTGTGTTGTCCTAATACACATTTATGTCCTAATTCACCTGTGACTTCTCTGATTACACAACAAAGTTAGAAGCCATTTCATGTTTACAGGCAACAATTTCCCCCAAAATATGTTGGACCCACACTCAGTCTTCTGGGCATGGATTAGATCATATCATAACAATATACAGGGAGACAGGTTATGTGACTTGAGGCAATCCCTGAGAATTTAACCTTGTGAAGAGCTTTGATATCAACAGATTAAGCGATGATATAAATATACATTATTCCATTAAACAGTGCTCAAGTAAATTATGTGCTTGGCATTAAAGTGTTAGCACAACAAAGAAATATAACTCTGTTCTCATTTATAGACCAATACACTACTATTTACCCCTGACTTACTAGTACTATCTTTTTTTTTTTAAACTATCTCTTCTTATTTGCTGGTCACATATATTCAACAACACCTCAGTTTACTGAGTGTCCACTCTGTAAGGTCCACTAACTACTCTCACTAATCTCTGAACATTCCCATTTAAATTTGCTTCTTGCTTAGAGCAATAACAGAGAAATATCCCAGACTAATTGTGTCATGTCAGGGACCTCCCTCAAATGAAGGCCAGGTTATGGGATGTGTTTTTAATTGGAATATTTAAGGGTATTAGTTGAATACTGGGTAGATGCTTAGCACCTAGGGCCTAGATGTCTAAAAAAACCCTCTATAGATTGAAGAAACCTAATAGCACCTACCTCACAGGGTAGTTCTGAAGATCAAATAATATGGGGAAAATACTTTGCAAACCTTAACATGGATTAAAAATGGTAGCTTTTACTATAAGGGTAACGGATGCCACTGGATTAATCAACTGAATTATACTAGGGATTCTAGAGTTACCTTTGCATAGTCTGGAATGCTCCCTCACAACCTCTGGGAACACTCAGCTTCTTTTAAAATTCAAATGCCACCTTCTTCAAAAGGGCTTTTCCTAATTTTCAAAGTTGTTAGTCCCTCTCCAAATTACTGTGCATTTATTTTGCATGTATCATGTATTTACTTACTTATGAACATGCTATATACCCCCTACTGAGGGCAGAGATTTTTTTTTTCTTGTCTTTAAATTCAGTGATTGGCATTCATCAAGGAAGTAAAAAACTTTTTCTTTCCTTTATTTGTGAGAGAAAAATGGGCTTTTTTGGGGAAAAACTGAAACACATGGATGGGTTTTTCCAGACCTAGAATAGATCAAAGGATATAGACAACACCCAGACTAAGTTACTTTTTGTTAGTTTAGGAATATTATGTCTTATGTTTATTTAATTAGTTTGTAAGAAGTGATGTTAGGTTGTAGAAAGACTAGACTGAGTGACCTAGGTTTTAGCCACACCTCAGGCCCTATCCAACTATGATGCTCTAGGAGTAGGTTTTCTCCTGAGGGGATTGCCATGAGTTAATTTTGATGTTTTTTGCTGTTTTTTTTTTTAAATCCTTACCTTCCATCTTAGAATCAATACTATTTACTGGTTTCAAGACAGAGGAGTGAAGGTAAGGATTAGGCAATAGGTGTTAAATGTCTTGTCCAGCACACAACTAGGAATTGTCTGAGGTCACATTTGAACCCAGGACCCTCTCATGGCTGTCTACTGAGCCACCTAGCTGAGTCAATTTGATATTAAGTTTTAAAAGTTTTTTTACTTAGTAATCATACATTTACAAACCAAATTAATTTATTAAATATAGGTTTTTTAATTTCTGTAATAAATGATCTAAACTTTGAGTTCTAATTTTAGGAAACCTTACTTTTACTAGCTAAAAAGAAATCATTACTATTGGAGGAAAAGAAACTCAAGTACATGCTTTGAGATAAGATTCTGGAGAACAGGTATAATTCTATCAATCTATGACATCAAAAAATCAAGAGCATGAGGAATCACAGAAACAAGGGCATGAAATCCGCCCTTCCCTCCAGAGAAAATGTCGGTGGGGAGATGGAAAAGTACTTCTGAGGGTTAAACCATTCAGTTTATCCTCCATATCACTCAGTTGGTCACTGGCATTTTAGTAATCTGACCCAGCACACAGCTGTACCTGAGACTCTTTCCAAAGCCATTTCTACAGTCGTTGTGGGAATGTGGAGACGAATCGGCAAAGTATGTGAACAGCTGACTCTGAATCGTTACCCTCTTCTGAAGGTTATTTTTTTAAATTGGGGGGTGAGGGTGGACATGGGATCTTTCCCATTTCCCAGGACTTGGGAGTCTAGGTGTGACTAGAGGGTTGGGGCCAGGAGGCCCGCGGCCGTGGTGCTTGGGCTTAAAGCAGAGGCCAGGGAGCTGAGGCTTTTTCACCCACGAAGTGGCTGAGGGGTTGACTTGAAGGGCCCTGCTTGAGGCGCACCCCCGGCCTGGAGTACTAGGAGGGCACCCCTCTGCCCCGAAGCTTCAAGGGCTCCCGGGTGTGGGCCCGTCTCAGCTCAGGGTTCCGACCGTGACTCCCCCAAAGATTGGGATCAATGAGGAAAGGCTGGGGCAGGGTATGCAGGGTGCACGACAGAGCTGCAGAGGAAAGGGGGACAGGAGTGAAAGCTTGGAGAGGTGAGGCACGGGCCGGAAGGACCAGCTAGCGAGGGTGCGGAAGTCGGAGCAGGAAGAAGTCTCGCGTGTTGACGGGCGGGGCTCAGAACTGCTAGAGGGCGGGGTCTCAAGGAGCAGGGGGCGGGGCTACGGACCCCGCAGTCCGCTCCTCTAGGCGAGGAAAGAGGGCTCCTTCTTGCGTGATACCTGTCTGCGGGAGAAGAGAGCGGCCCCGGGCTGCAGCACCCGGGATCCACAGCGCTGACACAGCACAGCTTTTCTGTTTCGGCCCTCAGCTGACACTAGTTCGTTCGTCTGCAACTCCGGCTCCATCGCGCCGCTGCCGCTGCCGCTACCGCTGCCACCGCCGTCACTACCACCACCACCACCACCACCACCACCACTACTACCACTTCCCTGAGTCGCCTCCACCGCGCAGGCGCAGACTGTTTCTCGGCGTGGGAGCCTTCTTCCCCACCTTCTTTCTTCAGTGCGCAGCCGCTACTTCTCTAGTCACCACTGTCACTCGAGTCACCGCGCAGGCGTCTTCGGCTACTTTTGGGTCTGCTACGCAGGCGCTATCCTCCTCCATTGCTTGCGCTGAATGGTCAGCTGTGTCGGAGTGGCTTTGTGACACGGACACCGGACTACTGGAAATCAGTGTCAAACTCTCTCCTCCCACCATAGCCAATTCACAGGACGTCAGCGCCCAACCTCCTTTATCCCGAACCAGGTTAGGCCAAATGGCTTACGAAATAACCTTGTACCATGTAACTAACGTTTTCAGACCTTTTGGAAGAATGACCCAGTGACTATTTCCTTAGGCTGCTGCCGGTGGGAGCAGCATATTCACATCGAAGCACTCAACCCGATTCTCTAATCCTTTCAGGCAAGCTGGTTTAAAAATCCGGCGTTGCTAGAAAATGCTGACCATCTTTTTTATCCTGGGAATAGTAAAATTAGTTCTGAAGATGTCAGCCTTCATTTCCCTTTTTGCTATAGGCCTTTGGTCTGGTGAAGAAAATGAGGCTGAGGCTATTTTCACCCCACAGAACTCTCATTTAGCTTTAACTACAGATTTTTACTAATATCTACGAACACTTCTGAGCAGGCCACAGGTTAAGATCTAGTCTTTCCCCTTCATTTTACATTTGTAGAAATGAGCCTGTCTATGGAGGCTGCGATTTGCCCAAAGGTAATGCAGGCAGAATCAAGAGGTTAGAACCACACAGGATGCTGTGGATGGTTTTAGTCCATCATCTTTATCTCTCATATCCATGAGGTTGGGAGGGGTTTTAAAACTTGTGACATAGGTTTGGCTCATAGTCTTGAATGTTCTGGAGGTCATTGGGAGATTATGACTTGCCCAAGGTCATACAGCTAGTGTTTTAAAGCAGGTCTTGGATTTCCCCTGGGGCTGCCCCACTTCAGCATATCTAATATACCAAGTTATCATCTATTTAATTTTGGAAATTGCTTTAAACCATTGGTCAGAAGATCCCAGGTGTTTAAGACTTTCAAAAGGTTGGTATCCTTTCTCAAAGATGGCTTCCCCTCCTACTTCAGTGGCCCCAAATTCCTCCTCTGAAAGGCTGAATGTTTGTAGAAGTAGTAGTAGAGACAGTGTAGGTTTTGGGGAGGCACATGATTTAGGACTAGAATGTTAATGGGTTAGGACCTGTAAAGGAAATCTGTTCATTTAGGAAAAGGAGCACTACAATACCTCCTTAAGCTAGTGCTTCCTACATTCAGTACCATTCATTTAGATGTGGCATACATACTTAGACAATAACCACATAGATATGTTTCTTTTCCTTGGCCTCCCTACCCCATCTGAGTAAACTGCAGTTGGGCAAAGAGTGGTATGGTAGGAGTGGTATGACCTGGCCTTCAAGGTTTTTCTTCTGGTCTCTACAAAAGAACAGCAGCTGCCTCCCATCTCTTTAATTGTAGCAGAACCTAATGCTCCATAGCAAGTATAGAGTGGGTAAGAGATTTAATATAAATCAAATTCTCAAGAAGGTACCTACAGCTGATCCTCTCCCCTTTTTCTATAAAGGCCTTTAGAGTACAGTGAGGATCAGCCACAAACTGCACTCAAGACATGTGGTTTTTAATATTTTCATAAAAAAATACAAATGAAATGAACTCTATGAGGAGAGTCAAACACAAAACTCTGGGAAAGGGGCCCAAGTAGATTTTTAGATCAGAGGTCAAGTGCTTCCTTACTCAGATGACTGTGTTCTATCCCCACACCCCAAGCAAGCATTTCATTTCAATTCTCAGTGGGGACCAGTTGGCAAAATGGCTCAGAAGACCACCAAAGGTGTGGAAAGCCTTAGAGAACACTTCTGCTTATCCTTGATTATGCAGCACTAGGACACAGGAACATTAATTACAGGGAGAAGTCAGGAACAGTAGAGGAAGATAAAAAAACAACTGAGCAGCAGCAAGAACCACTCTAAGAGATGAGCCCTGCTGAAAACAGGGCTCTGTCCATTCTAGGCAAACCTTGCCATGGCTAGATGTGGCCTGCTATGGATGAAGCATATGGACCGATTGCACTGATCCTTGAATTTCTTCCCTGGCATATTCCACTTCCACAGTGAGACATTCCATTTGTTAGCTTTGTTTCTTCCAGAGCTTAGTGGTCTCCAACATAATGAGAAACAAAGCTCTATCTTACACGCAACAGGGGAGGATGATTTCTGAATGGGTACACCAGACTTTCAGGATAGAATTAGTATGCCAAGTCCACTTATTCTCTACATTAAGTTGGATTCTGGTCCATTACCCTCTCTCCCTTCAGCAGCACCCCTGACTTTAGGGTGCCTGATGACCTCCCCCCCAGGCCTCTAACCTATAAGTTTTGATAAGAATCTAATTTCTCTGAGGCTGTTAGTGTCTTATGGAATGAAACTTCGAGTTCTGTCATCTCCAGTTACCAGTGCACACTAAAATAGTTGTTTTCCTAGAAAAAAGCTTTGGACTTAACCAATGTTAAATCAAGTTGGCACCCTGTGAAGTAGGCTGGGCATATCAAATGCCCAGGAAGCCATGCCCACCTCAGCTTTCTGGCAGGCATCAGGCACAACACAAAATTTGCTTAAGCACAAGGTAGGCAGGAGAATACCAGGAAAAAGCTCCCAGAACCAAGGACTGAGAAGACAGTGATCTCTCACATGTCACTCAAAGTGCTTTCCCTTGTGTTTCTGTCAACTACCCAATCCCAGGAGCTGCTGCCAATATAGGGGAGTTCAAATAAGTATAGCCATCACTGCACCGGTGCCTGTAATCGCCCCGTCCACACAGTGGGAAAGAAATTTCTGCAAGGAATCCTTGGCTCTCCCCCAACCTGCCCCTTGAACTGGTCAATGGCTTTGGCTGGTGCTCCACCCTTGGTCACTTTTCACGGAGGACACACACGCCTGCATCACACCGCTGGGTCCCCATGGATGTCACCACTTCCCAGCTGTCGACGATGGGGTCATAGCACTCAATGCTACTCAGTAGAGAGGTCCCATCATAGCTGGGGGGAAGAAAGCAAAAGAGGACATTAAGAGCTCTGCTCCTTCCCCTGACAAACTACTGTTCAATACAATAACTATGTTCCACTCCTAAACCCTCCTCCTTCTAAAATGTAGGTTTGGGTCCCACAGAGTCTCTTGCCCTAGGCACATGATGACTCCTTCCTAATTCCTGAATCCTCACCCTGCAATAGCATAGAGCCTCCCCCGAAGCACTGTGGCCCCAACATAGCATCGTGGGGTAGTCATACTGGTAACTGTGGTCCAGGAGTCAGTTCGGATATTATAGGCTTCCACAGAAGAGAGGTGTGCAGTACCATCAAACCCTCCCACAACATAAATATGGTCATTCAGCAGTGCTACACCTGCACCTGTGGAAAAACAGGGGATACCAAATAAGTATTATCAGGTTTAGGATTCTGTTCTAACTAGATCATAGAAATAGAAACTAAAGACCCCTGCTCCTCAATCCTTATAGCCAATTTGCCTTGGGGCAACCTAGGGATATGTATGCATAACAGGCCTATAGTATCCATTTCCAAAGGGAGATCTTGGGGCAAGGTCTGAGGCAGAGAAAATTAGAAATGGTTCTTATTTCTTATCTTTCCCTCCAATTTCTTCTAGTCCATACTGGATTCAACCCTTAACTCCCTTCTCAAAAGAAAGGGGAAAAAGCATCAAGGCAAGAATTGAGAACAAGATATACCATGAAAGGCAATGACAGTTTTTGCCTTTTTGTCTTATCCCCAGCCTGGCATATAATATTAACACTTAAAAAAGAATTAGCACTGGGGGCAGGTAGGTGGCTCACTGGATAGGAAGGGAGGTCTATACAGGAAGTCCTGAGTTCAAATCTGAGCTCAGATCACCAGTGTGACCCTGGACAAGTTACTTACTCCTAATTGCCTTGCCTTTAATATTCTGCCTTGGAACAAATATTTAGTATTGATTTTAAGAAGGAAGGTAAGGTGTTGTTTTTTAAAAATGTTTTTTGGTTGAGTTTTCACGAATTAGAAGAAATGATATGTAATTAAAGTCCTTCATTAAGAATTAGAACACCAGGGGGCAGCTGGATAGCTCAGTGGACTGAGAGTCAGGCTTCGAGATGGGTCCTAGGTTCAAATCTGGCTTGAGACATTTCCCAGCTGTGTGACCCTGGGCAAGTGACATAACCCCCATTGCCTAGCCCTTACCACTCCTCTGCCTTGGAACCAATACACAGTATTGATTCTAAGATGAAAGGTAAGAGTTTAAAAAATAATAATTAAAAAAAATAATTAAAATACCAAAGTACTCCCCCCCCCCCCTTTGTTCACATCTATTTTTTAAAAAAATCTTCACTCACTAAACACCTAAGGCTTTGCCTACAACATCCTATCAGAGAGCTGGAGACTGAAGTCTACTTTATGACAAATGCTACTTTGATGGGGAAAACAAAGAGAAAAGAAATGGTTTTGTCCATGCTTTACAATAAGCAGGTGTTAGAACCAGTGAAGAGAATCCACAGTTCCAGATTCCTAGTATTAAAGGGGCCTTACCAGTACTGGACAGTAACTTAAAATGAGTCCATCAGCATTGTTTTCTCTCCTAATTCCAATCTGACCTTTCCTCACCTGAGCGTTTAGTAGCCATTGGTGTAACATTAGTCCAGTGTCCTGTGTGGGGATCATACTTCTCAACCGAATTCAAGATATTCAGACCATCATATCCTCCTGGAACACAAAGTAGGACCATTTTGGCAATTCTCATGAATATTTTTTACTTCCCCATTTGATCTCAGTCCTCCTATTGTAGTTTCTTACAGCTTGAATAAACTACTGACCACCATATTCTTAGAAGCTAACTTGATCTTAGTTATTAGAATTCTAGAAGGAATCTATTTTGTGAAAGCAGCACACCAAATGGAAAATGTCTATGGACTAGCCTGTATTTTGATGAAAAAGAATTCATACCCAACAAGCAGTATCTGAAATAGAGCCCCCCCCCCCCCCCCCATCTCTAGGTCCCACGCTAAGTACCAAGGCAGTAGATCACCCCATTGGCCACCACTAGTCCGGCACCTTCCCGTGCTGTCTGCATGTCTCCCAACATACTCCACTGGTCGATATTTGGGTCGTATCTCTCCATACTAGTGTGCCGCCTGCTCCCATCAAAGCCACCAGAGACATAGATCATATCTGTACACAATACACAAACAATAATAAGAATAGCAGCTAGCATTTAAATAGAACTTTAAGGATTGAAAAGCACTTTACAATATCTCATTTGAATCTCACAACAACCTTGGTAGATAGGTGCTATTTTTAATTGCATTTTGCAGATGAAGAAACTAAGGCTGGGAGAGGTTAAGTGTCTTGTCCAGGGTCACAGAGACCATATTGGAATTTAATGTTCTCCTGACGCCAAGGTCCATCAATAGGGTCATCCTAGCTTCCTCAAATCACAAATCAATGGAAAAAAAAGGCTTCTAAAACCTCTGTTCCCCTATAAATTCTGGAAGTAAACTGAGAAGCTCTGTTAAACTTTTTTTGTGACATCATGAAGATCTGAAGCTAGAAAAGTATGCTCTATGACAATTCAAGGCAAGAGGAGTATTAAAATATAGTTTTTAATCTTAGTTTTGCAGCTAGGACACATGGGGACTTGATTACCCATCTCCTACCCATCACAACTTAGTTCAATGCTTCTTTTATACTCAAGGGGCTAATGGTTAAGGAGATGCAATTTTGATCTTTTCAGTGTCTTCCAATTCCTCTGATCTCACTCCCATGCCTAACAATAATTAATGTTACAAGTTCCAATTATTTAGCCACAGCTGAATGTGTTTAATACCCTAAAACATGCCTACCTCCTAGAGTGGTGGCACCTGCCAAGCCTCTCCGGACATTCATGGGGGCCATAGAATACCAGACTCCATCCTCATCAGCTGTGTAGTCCAGGCACTCTACTGAGCTGAGGCGGGAGCGGCCATCATAGCCACCAATTACATAGATTCTGTCATGTAGGGATACTGTGGCTACATAACGCCTTTTCCGAGTGATGCTCTATGATATGTAGAGAGAATAAACAAATACTAGGGATGGGGTTCAAAGACATCTACCATATGTTTATGAAAGAAAAATCTTGATTGCTACCCTTTGCTATCATATACTTTCTCCTAGCCTCTGCTGGGAGTCATCCCTATTCTCTTTCATGATCTTCCCACCACACCTGACTTCCATGTTTTTATTAAAATCTTTTTGGAAGACTCATCAAGTCTACATATTTATTAGGTTCTTCTTTAATGTCCTGCTAACCATCCAGTCTTTTATTACTGTTTGTCTTACTCTTATAGTGCCTGCCTGGAGAAAAGCAACATGAATTTTCTTGGTTGGATTTTGAAAGCATTTTTACTTTATCACTGCTCAAATCAGAGCCACAATCATGACTCCATTTAGGTCCCAGGAAGCCTCTTTTAGCTCTGAAAGTTCATCTCATGAAACAATAAAAAAGGTAAAATTAATTACTAATAGGACAGTTCAGAGCTTTGTTTGAAGAGACCATCCCTCCCGAGTTACAATGAGGCTGTGCTAAGTCCTAATACTATCAGAAGGACTCAAACCTTTATAGTAAAGTTTTGAATTAGAACCTCAACAAAAGCTAAAACTATCTTCATAGAAATTATGACAAGTTTATCTACTCCTGATAGACTGATAATGCAATTTATCATCACTTGGAGAGTAATCGATGCAAACTGAAAATCTCTGTTCAAGGATGTTTTTATTATTTCTTACTGGCAAAAAGCTCCATTCCTGAGTCTTGGGATCATACTTCTCTACCACATCAATGGGGGACTGCTGGCTGCCAAACCCTCCAATCACCAGAAGTACCTCATTGGCTCCTGAGGACAAAGTGAGAAAATGATAGGTTACTTTCTATCCCTAGTTGGAAATGAAGTTCCTCCTCAGGAAATCCTGACAGAAATATTTAACAGGCATCTAGTCTTTTCAGTAACTCAGAGTAATGGTTCAAGGTAAAAATATGTAGTTGGAATGTCTGAGAGAATGTTACTTTTTCATAGGGCCTCTGATTGGGAAAAATTGCATTCCTGATATCCTAAGAGTATTTGATATTCATGACAGTAAAAACCCAAAATGCAAAAAAAAAATTCACATCTTAAAAGTACCACTATATTATAGATTCTACTTAGCTGTGAGAAACTAAAAGGACTGGCGTCATTGAGTTGGAACCTACAAGAACAGTGAGGAACTTCTTGTCTCTCATTGTGAAAAACAAATCTGGAGATATGGATTGAAGGATAGGGGAGGTCTCTCTCACTTAAACCCTATTTCCCTAAAATGGCAAGTAGGTTTTTTCTCTATGACACCAATTCCCTGATTTTCATCACCTGAATGAGTAAACTCCTTACCAGCTGACCAAAGCTGCCAAAATCCTGAGACTGCTCACCAGAAAAAGAAAGCTCCATCATTTTCTTTCTTCCTTCCTTTTTTCCTTCATTCCCTTTCTTCCTTTTATTAAAACCCTTAACTTCTGCCTTAGTATCAGTTCTAAGACAGAGGTGCAGCAAGAGATAGGCAATTGGAGTTAATGACTTGCCCAGGGTCACACAGCTAGGAAGTGTCTACAATTAAACCCAGGTCCTCCTGACTCCAGGCCTGGTGCTCTATCCATTAGCTATCTAGCTGCCCCTGCTCCATTATTTTTAAAGAAGAAGAAAATCCCCATTTCAACAGCATTATTTGCCTCTGTTCTTTTGAAGCACATCAGGGCAGCTAATTTTAATTCAGTTTCTAAAAGACTGTTACATATCAGACTATTAATGGTTACAATAGTAGCCTGGACATGCCTTGAACCTACCAGGAAAAGAACACAGACTCTAAAGTTTAGTCTCATTCTCTAAGGGTAAATTCTTCCCCAAAGTCCAAATAAAGAAGTTCCTTTCCCCAATCTGAAGTAACAGCCAAACCATTCTTTCTTTAGAAAATCAGTGAGTTTTGACCAAAGGAACTTTTCAGATTACACTAAATCTGTAAGCATATTCCCATAGAGTCTATCCAGTTGGGAGGGCAGGACCAAAGTAGCTTTGTTTCTTCCCTTTAAGCATTGTACCCACTTCTTCCCAGTCATACCCACTATAGTGACATGGAAAGGAAAGGGTGGGAATTCAATCTAAATGCCACTGTCCTTTATATGTGATAATGCTACTGAAAGCAATGAATATATGACTGAATAGACTTAACCAATACATAACCAATTAACAGGTTTCATATTTTGCAAACATTAAGGTTGTCTTCTGATTTGTGGCTTGTAGTCTCTGCTATTCTATGTAACACATTTTGTTCAGGATTTTGCAGATATTAATATCAGAAGAAACTCGTACCCTCTTTTCTTTTAAAATATTCTAAGTACAGATGACCAGCTTTTTGAAGGATTGGCTAGATCAGCTAGATTGCTCTGAACTGGGGTAGTAAAACAACTCCCAACAGTCTGACATTCTCTCAAGTGGTCTCCACTAGTGAAAGATTCAGATGAAAGTTAGTTTATGAGCCCAAGTGGATTCCTAGTTCTAAATGGTTTTACCATGGGAAAGTTTGGCCAACAAGTGAAACTAAAGGTAGGGGAAAAGCTCATTTCAGAAATCAGCTGCTCTTCTCACTGTCCCTTAAGGAGACAGATTTCATGCTTATGATGAAAGAAAGGATGCCTACAAATTTACAAGAACAGGATCAAACACAGTATCACCGAACAGCTTATAGCAGTGACAAAAAAAATGACTTCTAAAAGTAAGGGGTTCAGTTACCTAAACTTTCATCGTGTACTAATATTTAGTTTGTATTTAACCCAAAGACAAAATAACTATTTTTGATGCTTACTCTTTTCCCAAAGAAATGCTATTTTTTTAATGTAAATATTTTTTGGCTGGGGGAAGCTAACAGTTAAAGAAAAAACCTACACAATATGCTTTTTAAAAATTTAGCTGCCCAAAACCAAGGCTTTATTCTAATTTTCAAATGAACTTCTATTCAGAACCATTATTCCACTTGATATATCTTTTTTTTTTTAAACCCTTACCTTCCCTCTTAGAATCAATACTAAGTGTTGGTTCCAAGGCAGAAGAACGATAATGGTTAGGCAAAGAGGGTTAAGTGACTTGCCCAGAGTCACACAGCTAGGAGGTATCTGAGGCCAGATCAGAACCTAGGACCTTGTCTCTAGGCCTGGCTCTCACTCCACTGAGCCACTAGCTCCCCCTTCCATTGGTACATCTTTCAGCCATTTCTATAGACAGAGAAAGTTGGAAAAGAGTGAATTAATCCTCAGTCACCTCCAAGTAGATCCTAAGCTTAAAGCCTATATGTAGAGTGCCAGAGGATTGCCATGCTACAACTTCCAAAAAGAGAAAAATGAGAGTCATTTGGCTTCTGAGAAACAAACCAGAAATCTCTCAATCATATCAGAAGGCAGGATTTGCTGCAGATGCTGATTAGCTGGTTTATCCCACAGCACATTACAAAGCATTGAGAATGTGTCCATGTATGTCAGGAAATGTAGCTAAAGGGATATCTATATTCTATAAAGGCACAGGCAGAGCAAAAAATATATTCTCTACATACATGCTCAGAGAAACTTTTTTGTCATGGAAAAACTGCCAGAGAAGGGGGAACTCTATTCCTTTTTTTTTTTACACCCTTACCTTCCACCTTAGAATCAATACTATTTATTGATACTATATATCTAAGACAGAAGAGCAGTAAGGGCTAGGCAATGGGGGTCAAGTGACTTGCCCAGTGTCACCCAATAGGGAAGTGTCTGAGACCAGATTTGAACCTAGGACCTTCCGTCTTTAGGCCTGACTCTCAATTCACTGAGCTACCCAGCTGCCCCCAGGAGGAAATCTATTCCTGAACTTATATCAGGATATACATCTATGAGGATAGGACGAATGGGCTTCTCTAAAGTGCCTTGAATTACAAGCATGGTCACCCATTCCTGGTAAACAACATTTAGAAAAAGGATATACTTCAAGTTGTGGCTGTAATTCTTTCCAGATACAAAGGTAATGCCAGTATAGAATGTATAGTTTTAGGACAAGTGTTAAGACAAATATACCTGAAAAACAATTTTTAAAAAATTATCAGATTTGTCTTATAAGAACTAGTTTCAAAGCAGAACATTAAGGAGAGGCAGTTGGGGTTAAGTGACTTGCCCAGGGTCACACAGCTAGGAAGTATATGAGGCCAGATTTAAACTTCTAACCCACTGAGCCACCTAGTGCTCCAGAAACAATCTATTTTTTTTCTCTCGAAACCTATACCTTCTGTCTTGGAATCAATACTGTGTACTGTTGTGTATAACTGTTCCTATGGAACTAAGTGGCCCCTTATCACATTATGTCACTTCTACCTAGTATTCTCCAGGAGAAGCTCCATGATGATGTTAGCTTCGTCCCTGAACACTAGTAGTTTGCACATATTAAGGGCTTAATAAAATATTTGTTGGCTTGGAATTAGTAAAAGCTTGTCTTTGCTAATTTTTTAAAGTCCTTACCATCTGTTCTAAGACAGAAGAGCAGTAGAGGCTAAGTAATGGGGGTTAAGTGACTTGCCCAGGGTCATAAAACTAGGAAGTGTCTGAGACTAGATTTGAACCTAGGACCTCCTTCAGGCCTGACTCTTAATCCTGAGTCACCTAGTCCCTTCAATTTTGCTAATTTTTGCTGAAGTTCTTTAAAAATCTACGTGCTAATATCCTGTGACAATGCCTTACACAAAACAGAAGCTTATGAATAGATGACTTTTAAATTAAGTCAGTCCTGTTCCAATTGTCAATAGAGTTGTTAGCTCTTTTGGGACCATTTTCTGTCTTGCAAAAAAAGAAAGGAACTAATGATAGGTCTTAGAGGACCTAGGTTCAAATTCTGTATCAAAGGATTTCTCCCTGTGGGATCCTAGATTTCTTCCTCTATAAAATGAGGGGGTTGGATTAGCTGGCTTCTGAGGTCCCTTCTGGCTCCTATGATCCCATGAAGTCTAACTCTTATTTTTGCTTTTTTAAAAATTATGGAACAAGGGGCAGCTAGGTGGCTCAATGGATAGGACATCAGGCCTATAGAGACAGGAGGTCCTGTGTTCAAATGTAGCCTCAGATATTTCCTAGCTGTGTGACCCTGGGCAAGTGACATAACCCCCATTACCTTGCCCTTATAGCTCTTCTGTCTTGGAACCAACACACAGTATTGACTCCAAGAGGGAAGGCAAGAGTTTAAAAAAAAAAGGAATGCTTCATGAATTTGCATGTCATCCTTGCACAGGGGCCAAATTTCAGTATATGTGCCCTCTCTAGCTCAAAAAATTGTTTAAACCCTTATGAGCCTTCTGTCTTAAAAAGGATACTAAGTATGGAGATATGAACTCAGGACCTCCCAACTCCAGGCCTGGCACTCTATCCACTGTGCTACCTAGTTGCCTCTTCTTTCTTAGAGAGAATCAGTCCCTAAAAGGCCAGATCTTATTTCTTAGAGTCCTAGTACACAGGTTTGGGAGATGGTGCTAAATTTTCATGTATCATTTATAGGAAGAGCAGATTACATGTTTGGAGAGCAGTTGTATTACTGAAGTGAATATCTTAAGAGAGCTGCTACACTATATTTGCTCCAGGTTATAATTTAAGCATATTAGTGAATTTCTTCATCATCAGTTGATCTACTAGGGATTAAATGATTGCCAATGGAAAGCAAAAATGACAGAAGAGGGAATCTAAAGGGCAAAGACAAACTCTACCAACTTCAGGATCCCCCATTTCATCATGCTCTTAAGGCAATTTCGGTTTCCCTGTTCTTTCCCTTCCATTTACCACACATTGTATTAAAAAAATAAAATAAAAGAGGGAAGTTTGTACATCCATCCTTACCAAGCCGAGCTCTTGTTCTGGGACCCTGCATCTGACTTCTCAGTTCTGGCCTCAGGTGGAACTTCTTTGCTTCATCAACCAGGTCCCTGCACTGCAAGCTGCATCGTATGAAAGGCTAGAATACATCCAATGTTTAAATGAACCACAGGCAATAAATATTTTCAGGGATATGCAAACTATATTAAATGGGAACTGACTTTTGAATATACAGAGCCAAGAGACTGGGCTCCACAAGGGCTGCAGGGAATAAAACCACAGAAAGAAGTCTTGAAAAGATCCCATTATGTTGTTTAAGAATGTTTAAGGGGAACACTACATGGCTGCAAGTGACCTCCAGGCACGAGAGGGATGAATATCCTATTTAAGAAGGTAGGCAGCATACCTAGCTCTCTCACTTTCCTGACCACCCAAGAAGGGCTGGTATGAATGGGATAGCAAAATGTAAAGCCAAATGATCAAAGGATATGAATTTGAATAAATAGTTTTCAGATGAAGAAATCAAAGCTATTTGATTAGAGAAATGCAAATTAAATAATTCTGAGGTACCACCTTACACCTAGCAGATTGGCCAAAATGGCAGTAAAGGAAACTAATAAATGTAAGAGGGAATGTGGCAAAACTGGGACACTAATATATTGCTAATGGAGTTGTAAATTGAGTTAGCCATTCTGGAAGGCAATTTGGAATTATGCCCAAAGGGCTTTAAAAGACTGCTGGATCAAAAATCCAGCAATATCACTACTAGGTCTGTATCCCAAAGAGATTTAAAAAATGGGAAAGGACCCATTTGTACAAAAATATTCATAGCTGCACTTTTTGTGGTGGCAAAAAATTGGAAACTAAAGAGATGTCCCTCAATTGGGGAATGGTTGAACAAATTGTGGTAAATAATGGTGATGGAATACTATTTATAAGGAATGAAGAACAGAATTATTTCAGAAAGAACTGGAAAGACACATGTGAACTGACGCAGAGTGAAATAAGCAGAACCAGGAGAACATATTGTGGGACGATCAAGTGTGATAGCTATTAACAGCAACAAAATGATCCAGGACAATTCTGAGGGACTTATGAAAAAGAATGCTATCCAACTCTAGAGAAACAACTGTTGGAGTAGAAATGTAAATGAAAACATGATTTATCACTTGCTTATTTGTATATATGATTTGGGGTTTTGGTTTTATCAGATTATTCTCTTACAAAAATGAATAATATGGAAATATATTTTGAGTGATAATATATCACTAGACTATAGAGTGGAATTGCTTGTCAACTGGTGGGGGGGAGGGAAGAGGGGAGGGAAACAACATGAATCATATACCTTTGGAAAGTTTATGTGTAAATTTGTTAATGGAATAAAGATAAAATTAAAGAAAATAATAAATCATTGTGACAAAAAAAAGAGTAAAGGCTAGCAAGAGGTGTGTGTGTCGGAGTTGTAAA
Organism: Monodelphis domestica; assembly: GCF_027887165.1. Lineage (NCBI taxonomy): Eukaryota > Metazoa > Chordata > Mammalia > Didelphimorphia > Didelphidae > Monodelphis > Monodelphis domestica. Next base: position 105,629,771 of record NC_077228.1, read on the forward strand.
GGATGACGGGCAGATTAAAGATAATCTGAGCTTTGTTGCTAAAAAATTTGTAAATTCTTCAGTTTCCATTTCTTTCCCTTGACAAATATATATTTTTAAAAAGTTAAAGTTAGGTTTGGGGGGGAACAGGAGAGAGGAATTAACAACCATGAGAGGTGGCAAAGTAGATAGAGCACTGGGCATAAAGTCAGGAAGATGACTTCAAATCTCTCTTTAGACACTTACTAGCTATATGACCCTGGGCAAATCAATTAACCCTGTTTCCTCAGTTTTCCCATCTGTAAATTAAGTTGCATGGCAAGCCACTCCAGTATCTTTGCCAAGAAAATCCCAAATGGAGTCACAGAGAATCAGACAGGACTGAAAGGAATGAGCAACAATAACAAAAAATAACACTATATCAGGCCAAACAAATGAGTTTACAAATTAACTTGACTCAGTTACATTTTATACTCATGAAGTCAATGATTAAAATACATAAAATCAGAATGGTGAAATATAACATTTTAAAGATACTTTCAGATAGCTTATACTCAACTAATGACCTTGACTTCTCCATGGTCGTTTAATAAACAAGAAATTACTCCTATTCCTTACTGGTCCTGTTTTCCTAGCCAAACTAAAATAGGCTCCCCTTAATTTGGGTGAAAGGGGAGCTGGCTGGTTGCTACTGGTTAGCTGTGTGAAATAGTTAAAGTCTCTGAAATACATAGCAAGTATTTAAGATCCTGGGCAAGCAGCATGCTATGGTAGAAAGGTGAACGATTTCAAAGACTTGGTCCTGCCATTTAGGCAATTTGTGCAACCCTGAACAAGTCACTGTACTTTTTGTTTCCTCATCTGCAAAATGAATGGGCTAAAAGAGATGGCTGCTATGGCCCAGCCAATTTCAAGTCTATGAGCCTAAATGACAAATTCAAAATAATAAAACAAAATGAAACAACATATATTATTAGTTTGTGTGTACCTAAAAGCTTCCATAGACAGTACTTCTGGCTACACTGATATGTAAACTTAAATACATTATCCTAGATATTTGAGGATATGACTGTTTTTAGCACCCTTTAACCCCAGCTTCCTGGCTAGGGAGATCTCTTAGAAAAACTCTATGTTCTACATACAGAGAATATAAATCTTATTCAGTACATGTGGTTAAGAAACAGTGAAACCAAAGAAAGTGGTGGTAGAGTCTAGGCATCTCCTAGGACCTACCTCAGCATCTATCACATCCGTGATGTACCTGGGGGTCAGCAGGGGCATCCGGACATATTGTAGCAAATCAGGCAAGGATTCCTCCCTCTCTTTTTTGGCATGCTTCACCCAGTTGATAACAGCCTCAAAAACTGGCTCTTCAGAATCTACCTACAAATGTACCATACAGAATATGGGTTACTGCTATTCAATTCAGTTCATCTTCTCTAGTTACTCATAGGGTGGATGAAGCTTTCTTAAAGAGATATTGTTTTAATCTCCCTCCAAACCCACTTTCCTAAGTGTCCCTGGTCTAGGCGACAGTTTTCTGCGTTATGGTTAAATCATGTCAGTCACAAAATTATTGCTGGGTGGCTAAGAATATTTTCTAAGAACATCATAACCAATATGCAGTAAAATGTCTGTTTTTATTTTTAATTTCTTCCTCTCCTTCCTTTTTTCTTAAGCTTTAGAAATGTGAGGACATTTGTTATCTTTAATTCAAAATGAGGTCTTCAATTAACCCTTCATTCAATTATAACATCTCTATATAAGAGGCACAGTTCCTAACATTCATAATAGCCTGAAGAGTGTGAACACAGCACAGAGTCTAAATCAAGTTAGGAAAATAGAAGGAATTCATCACCCCTAGTTAGAGAAGGGAGATTTAGGTCTGAATGTTATATTATTTCTACTTTGTAGTATCAGGTTTCAGTTTATTTTATTCCATTAAGTCCATTACCAGAGGTTTCTCTACTAATTTTTTCAGGAAAGCAAGTTTTTGAGAAGCTTTTAGTATTTTATTGATATTAAAGTAGACAGGGCAGAAATAAATGGAACAAAAGCGCCACACTCTAGACTCTAACATCTCTTGGCTTAAGGTAGAGCTAGCCAGCTCAGCTTCAGTTGTAGGTTTCTCAGTCACATACACCAGACACTCAGCCTGCCAGGAGGCCACTCCGGTTCACTTAGAATGATGTGATTTACCAAAATTCAATGTTCAGTTAACATATCTGCTATATAAAGTAACATACATATTTGTAGTAGGTGCCATGGATAGTGATTTTCAATTAATCTTTCACTATTGTCATAGGAGAATTTAAAAAAACCCTAAAGATCTGAAATGAGCTGCAAAAAATTCAAAAAGGTTTATTCCCCTAATGGGGAGAGGGGAAACCAGAACATTTCCCTCTAGAGTCAGCTTATAATGAAACTAACTAAATGAAGATGGAAAGCCAAAAATAGACATAATTATGATCTGTATAGGTAAGTTCTGTCTTTACAAAGATCTCTCTCTAGCCCTTAGAGTGATCCTTTGTTTACACCTAGAAAACTACTCTACTCAAGAAAAGTAAATTCTGGGGGGCAGCTGTGTAGCTCAGTGGATTGAGAGCCAGGCCTAGAGATGGGAGGTCCTAGGTTCAAATCCGACCTCAGCCACTTCTTAGCTGTGTGACCCTGGGCAAGTTACTTGACCCTCATTGCCTAACCCTTACCACTCTTCTGCCTTGGAGCCAATACACAGTATTGACTCCAAGATGGAAGGTAAGGGTTTAAAAAAAAAAGGAAAAGAAAAGTAAATTCTGCTAAATGACTAGCAATGGGATTTAGGACTAGGATTGACTGGTCTTAATATTCCATTTCTTGCTCTGTCATTAACTGAAAGTTTAATTATCTTCTACAACAATTTTTGCTTTGTGAAAAATTGAAAATATATAAAGAATTCTGAAAGAAATCTCCACTCCATTCCTGCTCCTCAGATAGGCACTATATGGCTTCCCACTCCCTCACCCCAAACCAAAACAAGCCTCCAAACCAAAGCAACCCCTCCCTACCAAATTCAAGTGGAAGAACAATAGATTGCCCCCTCCCCCCATAAGGGGTTTAGTTTGAGACCTTTAGCACTGAGAAAAGAGATCTTTACCCTGCTCTATTTGTTTACCTGCATGTTTGGCTCTCCTGCCCCCCATCTGTCTTCCAGTCAGCCAGGCAGGGTGCTGTATCTGTCCTTGGTCCCCAAATGGCACCTTTCCTTTCCTAGCTGTGTCTATATGTCAGCCTACTTCCCCCAGGTACATCTAATGATCCCTTCTTGTCTCCTTCCCTCCCTCTCTTCCTTAGGTCATAAAAATTCACATTATGTTTATAGACATTTTTGGAACTGTCCCTCATATAAAATGAAGTCTAGCGAGAGCTACTCTCTTTTGCCAGCAATAGTTTATCCCAATATTGCAACATAGTAATTCCCATAATGGTAGATAGAATAACTAGCAACAGCTGGTAATATCTTGTGGCCAGGACTATCATTGAAAGTACTGTGTGAGGGGGGCAGCTGGGTGGCTCAGTGGATTGAGAGCCAGGCCTAGAGATGGGAGGTCCTGGGTTCAAATTTGACCTCAAACACTTTTTAGCTGTGTGACCCTGGGCAAGTCACTTGACCCCCATTGCCTAGCCCTTACCACTCTTCTGCCTTGGAGCCAATACACAGTATTGACTCCAAGATGGAAGGTAAGGGTTTAAAAAAAAAAAGTACTGTGTGAGGCCAAACCAACAAGTCATATGCAGACCTGAATTTCATCACATTTGATTAGCTTTTCCACCTCTCCTTGGCTCAGAAGGATGAACTCTTCATGCTGTACCACTTCAGGAAAATGCTTCTGACTGAAGACTTCAGCTGCCTGCATCAGGTCAACACAATTATGTGTCTCCGCAAAATCCCTGATACCTAGGCAGTTGGATGGGTCCAGCTGGCTTTCTAAGAATTCACAACAGGCTTGCTTGACACCTATGATGAACAACGAAAATGAGAAAGACTTTAAGACACCTTGGAAGAGACAGATGTGTGGCACAGTAGATAGAGTACCAAGCCTGAAGTCAGGAGCATCTTGGTTCAAATTTGACCTCAGATTCTTTTAGCTGTGTGACACTGGGCAAGTCACTTAATCCTGTTTGCCTAGCCTTTGCCCTTTTATTTTATTAAGTTGTTAATAAGACAGAAAGTAAGGGTTTAAAAAAAAAAGATACCTTGGAGAGGCTAAGTCTGCCTGCATCCTCTGGATCCAGCTTTATTTTTGTATGTTTAATGTCAATGAAAGTCTGAGTCCATGATTAAGGCACAGATTGAAAAACAAAGGTAGGATATTGTCTCTTAAGTTGTTCCTTCATCAAGATCATTTTACTTTTCTATTTCTCATATTAAAACAGAAAAATCAATTTTATTTTCAGAGAGGTTGGAAAGAATGCAATAAAAATTATTGCCAATGGTTGGGGCAGCTAGTTGGTTCAGTGGATTGAGGAACAGGCCTGGAGGTGAGGTCCTGGGTTCAAATCTGGATTCATATATTTCTTAGCTGTGACCCTGGATAAATCACTTAACCCCTACTGCTTACCCCTTACACTCTTTTGCCTTGGACCCAATATACATTATTGATTCTAAGATGGAAGGTAAGGGTTAAAAAAAATTATTGCCAACAGTTAAGTCATTTAGCAATATTCCTTTTCTACATTCAAGTCTACCAAACAAATGAAGCCTATTTTTGGTGCAGATAGGGTAGCCACAATCTCATAACTCCCTAGTTAGTAGTTTAGAACATAAAATGAAATCCAAAAATATGTACAAAAGCAAGTGTCACACTAATGCATTTTGCTTTGTTTAGACCATACAGAAAACAATGACGACTAAAAATAATGAGGCATAACTGGTGTCAAAGTAAAAACTGGAATAGGAGGAGGGTAATTCATCACAGTTGAGGAATTATGATGGACCCCAGGGATATAAAAGCCCTTTTCTGAAGAGAATCCAATAGCCTTGTTTGGAGGTTATAATATACAGCAACTGATACGATACAGCCCATCTGGTACATTTCCTTAAACTAGGAGCAAAAAACAAATGTAGCATATATTTGTCACAGACTGCCCATAGCAATGTTTCAAAAATCTACAGCAATATCTGAATTGTGAAAAGCATCAACTCTGTATGACTGGTATACCTTTCAGCTGAAGCAGACAAGCTGCAGGAAGCAGTTCCTGTACATTCTCCACCGTCACATGCACTGTCTCTGTGTATACAAAGTCCAACAGGATTTCCATAGTGGAGGCAGTCAAACCTTGAATATCCACGTATGGCTTCCCCTTTTCTGAGAGCTGCAGATTCAAAGAGTAGTCAGCAGGGATTGAAATTCCAGGGGATACAGATATAATTTCATTTGATGAAGTTTAGAAGGCTATAAAAATTGCAACACTATATTTAAATTTTGTGAAAACTGAAATTTATAGCTACAGTGTGCCAAAGAGGCAAATGGTATTATTTATCCTGTTCACACAAACACATTGTTGCTATAGGCTTCTATTTTGACAAGAATTGGCTAGTGTTACAATGTACACAGTATACTAAGACATCTAGAGAACAATGGTATTAAGATACTGGCATTTGTAGCATTTAGCAGTTGAAGTTCACTGAAAGTACTGCACAATTTCCCAAATTTGATCTAGGTCAATTTCTTCCTCCTCCTCCCGCATTATTTGTTGGATGTTATGGAATGTATTCTTTGTTCAGGTGCCAGTTACATTAGATGGTCTCTCAGGTTCTAATTCTGACATTCTGTGATTCTGGGGATTCAAAACTGCAGATGACCAAAAGATACCATATGATTATTGTTTACTTTTAATGATTCAAATAGGTACAAATAACATGCATCATGAGGGGAAAAAGCATTAGGAAACATGACTAAAAATCAAAGTGTTGGGCAGGAAATGGAGACCCAAGGGACCTAAGACGTATAGACAGATCTAAGAGGTATAGAAATCACTGCTGCCCATTGAAGCAGGTACATCAGAAAAGAAAGGTAGATTCAAACACTTTAATAGCTGCCTACTAAAGAGAGTATCTGACAGGATGATGGCTTAAAATAATGCAATGATGGTCTCTACCAAAGATGATAGGAACCTAATAAGGGCTAGTAATATATCTATATGGAATCTTATAAATCTAATAAAAAATTCTTTAAACTGAAAAGGAATGGGAAGGAGAAAGCTGCTTGTGTTAATCCATCCACAAAGCTAGAGACCATAGAAAGTGGCTACAAAGTAGACAGAATGGGAGTAGAAATCCTGTTCAAAGGAGAAAAAATCCTAAGAAAGTATTAAAAACCCATAGTCTTAGCGGTTTTTGCACAATGTCCCTTAGTAAGGTTAAGGGGCAAGATCAGTTAGAGATTCTAACAAAAGGAAACATTTGACCTCTATGTTCTTTTCTGAAGCTTGGTAGGATGAAACCCATGACTAGACTATGGTTCAGGATAATAATTTATTCAAAAGAAAATAGGATAGGTAAAAGGGAAAAAGAATGGTATTTTATATTAAAAAGATGAATTACCATGAAAACCTCCAAGAATCAATCTAAGGGAGGAAAGTAGGATAGAGAACATTTGGGTTAAAAATCAACAGATGTAGGATCAAAAGCAAAATATACTACCAGCCATTGAGAAAGAGAGAACAGATGAGGAGTTTGGAAAAAGGATCACAAAAACCAATATTACAGGGATGACACTTCAATTATTTGGACAGTTTACTGGAGTCCTTTCTCTGCCAAAAGCAGAGAAACAAATGATTTATTGGATTGGTTAATAATAATTTCATCCATCAAAAAATATGGAGGGACTGACATGAAAAATTCTGTATTAGTAAGAAGAGTTGGTTATTAGGGTGGAAATGCTGGGAACCTCAGGAAAAAATGACAACTCTCTTAATTGTAATAAAAATGAAGCAAGTCAGATGAATTCTGACATGCATCTTGATATGGAAAAATAGGTTTCAAAAGCTTTAGAGGAAAGAATGGGAGGGGACTGATAGACTACAATTCCAGTCAATCTAGTAGTGAGAGGAAACTCTCAAGGATGAAATCCTGAAGACACAGAGAAATAATTTTTAAATTAAAAAAATACACACATAAAGATGCTAGAAGCAAGTGCAGGTAAAAGAGTATGTGGCATGATCTTATAAGGTCAGTAAATAAGCTAAAATAAATAAGCTGAAGATGATAAGGAAAGCAAAAGAAAACAAAAACTTCTAAAAAAACTATGTTGAGGAAAGATGATTAAAGAAGGGATGGAATGCTACAACTCTCTTTCCAAAAGAAACAATTATAGAAATTCTAATCACTACATATTTTTAAAAAGGTCAAGTTTTATGAAGAGTATATGATGCTATAAAAATATTTAAAATATGGTATTATAATAAATTATATAATTTAACAAAAAATTGTATTGTTACTAAATACAATGATCACCAAATGGATAGAAACTTTAAAGTACATCTATTGTACAGAATTTTTCAAGCTACAAAGAAGCTGTGTCTATATAGGTAAGCCATTAGTATGGGTTCTTTGCTAGGACATGGATATAACCATTATGATGTGATAAAAATACTTTTATTTATGTAGTGTTTTACAGCTTTTAAAAATGCTATTATATATATGATTTCAATTAACCCCACTAACCTTCTGAGATAGCCAACATAAGCATATGTCTCTAGGCCTTAGTTTCCTTATCTGTAAAGTGAAAGTTGGAAGATTTCTAAGGTCTGATCTAGTCCAAATCTATGATTTCAAGATCTTCTTTAGCCACATTTACAGATGAGGAAACTGGTCTTTTTTTTTTTTAAACTCTTACCTTCCATTTTGGAATCAATACTGTGTATTGGTTCCAAGGCAGAAGAGTGGTAAGGACTAGGCAATGGGGGTTAAGTGACTTGCCCAGGGTCACCCAGCTGGGAAGTGTCTGAGGCCAGATTTGAACCTAGGACCTCCAGTCTCTGGACCTGACTCTCAATCCACTGAGCCACTTAGCTGTCCCAAGAAATTGTTTTTTAAAAGCTTCTTAAGTTATAGAGCTAAGACTAAAATCCAGGCCATTCTGACTAATCCAGTGAGTTTTTTACCATATCATATTGCTTCTATGGATCCTTTTTAGCTTTCAAAAATGTGATATCATTTTTCTACCCCTCTCTGACTCTAGATACCCTAAGTATTATCCCTTTTTCTTATCTTTATATTTCCTCTTATATATAAAAACATTATTAAAGATGCTTTTTGTGAAGGAGTGGAGAGGGATCTTTCATATGACTTTACGTTCATAATTTTCAAACAGATCCTGTAAAAAAATGTACACTGTATATAAATTTGAAGTCAGCAGTCCTAATTCAGTATTCAGCAGTTGCTGGGTACACCCTCATTACTATCTGAAGGCTAATGATTCAGAATTATTTAGTTCTGATAATCTCAAACATACAATTTGTCAAAAATTAGGGATCTGATATTCTGTGTTTACCAAAGACCACTATAAAATAAGATTAGATCTGTTGGAACTACATTTCAGATTTCTATATTTCTTCTAATACATATCTTAGAATTAGCACCATGTTCAGATTTTAGGCAAGTAATTTAGCATGGTAAAAGTGCAACCCACAGTAATGGCACTCTCTATTCCAACACTCAACATGTCTTTACTCAATCAGTCAGTCTAAATATTTGTTGATTATCATCCTATGATTCTGGAGTTAGAGGATTATATTCTTTGTGTTCAATAGATTCTCTCAATCTATTTACAATTCTTTTACAGGTTGTGTAACAAGGAAAAATTCTCTTTTGTTCAGTTTTCCACAATTAGCAAACATAGCCAACTCATTCTAGGTTTCAAGACCTGATGATAATAACTCTTCACTTACAGCATCTCTCCATACCATCCGGCAGACATCCTATTTGTTGTAAGCAAACTTTTTCTTTGTCTCTTTGTTACTTTTACATACTCCAGACTAGGACCTTTTCCAAAGCTGTCCCACACAACCACAATGGTCATCTATGTTCTCCTCCTAGGAAGGCTTTACAGTATAGGTAAGAACTAATTTTCTTCAGACTACAGCCTGAAAATCACCATAAAAAATTTATCAGATTTTAAAAAGGAGAATAAAAAAGAAAAATAGCCTGGACTGTAGAGGTCAAGTATTATTATCATCATGCCTTTGCTATTTGAGACACATGGCTAATAAGCTCTAAGTAGGAGTTTTGACCCCTGGGAAACATTAGTTCCAACTTACCTCACTAGTGAACATAGCACAGAAGTAATCACTACAAGCCGCCAGAACAATCCGATGAGCAGGGAAGTCCTTCTGTTCCACTTTCAATGTAACATCACAGAGAGTATTGCTCTTCCGGAGAGAGTTCATTGAATTGAGGATGGACTTAGCATGTGAGTTTGTCATTATGTCTTTGGGAGCCATATTGCCTACCCCCAAGCAATATGGAGACAAAGAAAAAGTAGTCCTTGGATTCTGCAGGTAAAAGAAAAAAAACACTAGGTTATTTCCTAAAGTGTGGGGGCCTGAAGCATCTTCTAAGAGTTTTAGAAATAAAAGAGGGTTATTTGTTTGTTTTTAATAATAATGTCTTCTCAGAAGAGAAGAATACCACACAATCATAAAAGTTTTATCTCCTCAAGGTTTATTAAATAATTCCAGTGTTAAGAAAAGGCAAGGTGATTTCTGGACACCTGAGAATTTCTTGTAAGAAAATGCAGAACTTCATGTTATGTGAATACCAATAACATGGATTTATTAATCCTATCATTTCATGTTTCTTCTTTCTGTTTCTATTGCCACCACCCTAATACAGGCCTTTATTTCCTTACCTCTGCACTATATTTTATTTCATGGGTATACTTAATATATTCTATCCTATTCCAATTCAAACAAAGCACTACTATCTAAGCCATGTACTTCTGTGTTCTAACTCCCTGAACTGATTGTAAACTAAAGCATACTTATTTTTTATATCCTTCAAAAAAACCTGAAAAAGGGCTTTGACTATTGCTCAAAAAATATTGATTGGTTCACTTAATATAATTTTGGGAAGGTATATTAACTACAAGTAGTTCTACCACCTAAATGTAACAAAGACCAATGTCAATGACTAAAATAAATCACTTAATGCATTTCATTAGAAATTTTGTTCAGATGGAGGAAATGTACTATCAGTTCCTAATATAGATAACAAAACTGGCAAGAAGATATGGTAGTACTGGACAACTACAACACCCAGATAGCTAAACTAAAGATAATGAAAACGAAGTTACAAAGTACTAAAAGCTGAGCTTCTGATACATTTTTTAAAACCTTTATCACCTGTCTTAAAATCAATACTAAGTACTGGTTTGGGCAGAAAAGTGTTAAGGGCTAGGTAACTGGGGTTAAGTGACTTGACCAGAGTCACACAGCTAGAAGTGCCTTGAGGGTAAATTTGAACCCAGGACCTCCTGTACAAGCTGGCTCTCTACCTAGTTAGCCATCTAGCTGCCTCTTCTGATAAATTCTTGCTCTTCCTTGTAACAATTCTTTGACAATTTCATGTTTCATAGAACAGAGGAATCAGGTTCAGAATACTGAAGTGAACAGAACCTTGGGCAAAAGTGAACTCTCTCTTGGAGTTTCTAATAATGAAGAAGAAACATGCTGCAGAAAGACAAACAAATGTCTTATACTCTAAAAAGTTCATAAACATAAGATCTCATTGCCTAAGACTCCAAAAGGGAAATAGCTTAAGAAAAGGAAAGATGTGTGCTCACAAAACAAATTTATGACCATACAGCCATGAACTATCTTTCACAATCAAGAAAAAATTAGAAGGGTATCTTCAGGGACAGATATGAGTACACAAGGTATTCTCAAATCTTATTTACAGTTTTCAACTTTTATTAAAACAATCAGTTAACATTTAATAATCTTTCAGAATAGAAAACAGACTTGTCAGTATTTAACTCTGTTCAGGAGGGACCTCCATCTCTCTAGTCATAAAACATGATATACAAATCCAAATTTAAACTTTTGCTCTGAAAAAGGATCTAGACATGTTCATATTGAAGGTGTGATTTGCTAAATAAGATGAAGAAAAAGAGTAACTCTCCTTTGTTAGGAATCAAGGAGACTGGCACAAATGAGAACAGTGCTCCTTTTCTGGGCTAGAGGATTTGAGATGAGCTCACATTTTAAAAGGAGTTCTAAAAATACAAAAAGAAAGGCATCTATCCAAGGAAGGGGGGGAAAAAGGAGAATAGCATGACTCTGAAAGTTAATAGAGAATGCTGGTTGTCAGCTTGCAAAAAGGTCTAGCACTACTAGTCTGTTTGAAATTTTTAATTATTGGATTGATTTTTCTTAAAGACAGAAATAATATATTGATCAAACATGTAGATGATGTAAAGTCAAGAAGAAGGGGTTATATGCTGGATGAAAGACTGGGAAATTTCACAATAGGCTAGAACCATAATAGGCAATAATATGATTTAGTTCATAGTGTTGGGACTTAAAAGGCCTGGGTTCAAATGCTGTCTCTGATAGGAGATGGGTAACCATGAACAAGCAGGCTACTTATCCTTTCTAGTACCTTTCTCACCTGTAAAATGGAGATAGTTGAAACACCTACTTCAGAAAGATGCTGGGAAGCTCAAGTGAGATAGTGTGAAGGTGATTTGCAAACTTCAGAGTACCAGAGAAACTTCAATGACGACTACTACTACTACTACTACTACTACTACTACTACTACTACTACTACTACTACTACTACTACTACTACTACTACTACTACTACTTGTACTAAGCAAAATTAAATTCAATCACAATAAGTGTAAAATCTTACAATTAAGTTAAAAAAATCCATAACTCAAATATAGGATGAGAAGACAAGAGGGCTCAGATTGAGATCGAGAAGGGCCCTCACCCCAGGAGGTATATGGCTGTCCAAGAACACAAAGAGAGTAAGTAGCAGAGTGGGGGTTTGAACTAACATCCTCCAAATCCAAATCTAGGGCTCACATTTTTCTCATTCTGGTTTTATTTGTCTATATAACAAGTCTCAACCAGCTACTTGGCAATTTACCAATTTCCCTTGCCTCCAATGACTTTCTTATCCTGTTCTCTGGGGTAATCTCCACTGCAAGACCTCTCTGTTCCTACTATAGGGTTACTTGATTTTACTAGAACATCAGTTTCACCCACTACAAATTCATGGTAAATAAACTTGGCAGATAGTTGCTCATTAATCCTTTTACTCTAGCATTAACATAGCAGAGAACCCCATTTGCTTCTTCAATGAGAAAACTCAGATATACAGCAATCTTGGAGAAAAAAATCATAGGGGCTTAGTTCCCTTTAAATTAAAAATGTATCAACAATATGACTACTAAAAATACTACTAAAATATTGGGCTTCGTTAATGGAAATCTTAGCTCTAATGTATTCCATGTTGGTCAGACCATATTTGGAGTACTGTATTCAGCACATTTTAAAAGGTATACTGAAAAACTGATGCATCTGGAAGAAGGGAAGCAAAAGTAGTGAGGGAACCTGAAACTATGTAACATGAGAATTGGCTGAAAGTTTTAGAGACATTTAGCCTGAAGAACAAATTTAAAATGGACATAACAGCTCTTTTCAGATATTCAAAGAACTGTTATGTGGACCACAAGATATTTAAAAAGCTAGATGGTTACCTGTTTTTGTTACTAGCTGTGTGACCCTGGGAAAATCCCTTAACCCTGTTTGCCTCAGTTTCCTCATCTGTCAAATGATGGAGAAGGAAATGGCAAACTACTCCAATGTCTCTGCCAAGAAAACCAAATAGGATCACGAAATCAGACATGATTGAAACAACTGAACTGAATTCTGTATTTGGTAAGGACCTGGACTAAATATATATCTAGTGCTTAGTACAATGTTTGTCCCATAGTGGGTGCTTAATAAATGTTTATTGATTATTTACTTCTGAAACCAGGGGCCTTAAACACTGAGGCAACAGTGTCAAAACTCAAATAGAAAAGGGCATAAATAAAGGTCCCTGACTGCATACTGGTTTAGTTTTTATATGAAATGTTACAATGTTTTACTGTATTTTTATTTTGTTAAATATCCCCAATTCCTTTTTTAAAAAAAGAACACCTTGCTTTCCATCTTAGAATCAATACTAAGTATTGGTTCCCTGGCAGAAGACTGGAAATGGCTAGACACCTGGGGTTAAATAACTTGCCCAGGGTCATGCAGCTAGGAATGTTGGAGACCGAATTTGAATCCAAGATTTCCCCTCTCTAGGCATGGTTTTCTATTCACTGAGCTGCCCCTCAATTACATTTTAATCTGATTCCAGCAATGCTGGGGCCACATGTTTGATATCTCTATTCTAAGACACTATGATTCCACCTCCTCATTTTGTTCAAGTTTCAGCTAAAATCCCATTTTCTGCAAGTCTCTCTTGATTCTCCTTAACACTAGTGGCTTCTCTCTGAAATTATCTCCAAGTGAACTTGTAAGATCTTTTTGCATACATTTGTTTACCTGCTTTCTCTGCCATTACCTATTGAGGTGCTAGAGGGAAGAAACAGTTTTTTGACTTTCTTGAATCCTCAGAACTTAGCACAGTGCCTGGTTCATAGAAGTATTTAATAAATGCTTAATGACAGAAAATCCTGGGGCAGTCTGAGTATAACAATATAAAGTGGGAGAAAGAACCTTAGCCTGTAAATGAGAAAAACTGGTTCTGATTTCAGTTCTGCCACAAACTAATTATATGATTTAGAAGTTTCTTTACTTCTTTGGGCCTTAGTTCTCTCACTTGTGAAAAACAAGGGTTTGATTAAGTGATTTCTACAATCCCTTGACTGTAGAATGGCAGTAACCTTTCATGATTCTATTTATGAAAGGGAATCTCTGTTATTGGGTAACGACTGACCAAAGTAAAGATGCATCAATAAATAATTAGATTATATGATATTAAAATCTGTCTCAACCTAAGATCTTATCTGAGGCCCCTGAACCCATAGAAACCCACCAACTTGATTTATAAGCAAAAGTTGCTACTTTCCAGGTTCAATATCACTAACCCATGGCCATCATTACATAAATAAACAAACCACAGGGTTTGAGAACACAATTCATTAACTATGCTGACTATTCAAACTCTGATTAGTCTACTTTTTTAAACAGTTACAAACACTTCCTAGGGGAAGGAATAAGGGAAATTAACAATTAATTCCATTTTCTTTAGGGTCTAAAGCTTTTTAAGAGAATATGATGATGAAAGTCAAATTCGAGTCTTTAATAATTTACTCTATCACTTTTCAGTAACAAAGAGACCATTCCAGGCTACTTCATTAGCTGCAGTACATCTATCACAATTCTTTCATTACTAGTTATCCCTTTTTTAAAAATAGGTTAATCCTTACATCATCTTTACCAGGTAGGTGAACATGTTCTCACTGTACTGATGAAAACATAAATCACCAAAATATAAACCTTTACAAAATCTTTCATCATCTGGGACTTTGGCTTATCACTTGTTCTTGACTTTCTTCTGTTTTGAGGTGTTACCATCTACAAAGGAATCCTGTGTACAAAGGTATTACAAAGGTATCCTGTGTAATTGCTCTGAGGGTAGAGAATGTCACAGGTAAGGAAGCTAGTTGGCACAGTTATTAAGAGCCACTGGGTCTGCAGTCTGGAAGACTGGAGTTCAAATTTGCCTTTGGACACTCACTAGCTGTGTTACCTTGGACAAGTCACTTCATCTTTGCCTCCATTTCATCAATTGTAAAATGGGGACAATAATAGTACCTCCTCCCTCGAAGGATGATGCTGAGAATCAAATGAGATTTTTTAAAAGTCCTTAGCACAGTCCTGGCACACAGTAGGAACTATACAAATCATTATTATCATCTCTTCTCATCACCGGGAAAAATTGCCGGTGTACCCTTGGGCAAATCAATACTTCTGGGGGCCTCACTTTATCATCTGTAAAATGAAGGTGTTGGACTCTATATTGTCTAAAGTGCCTTCCAGTACTAAGGTCCTCACATTCTAAGGGTGTCAGTGGCCAAGAAATGACTAGTAGCGCTGCACCAAAAATCAGTGCTTATAGGAGTCACTCCACGTCACGAAACCCCCTTCCCCAGCAGACCCACTTCCTCTTCCCCAGCTGAATCTCAGATTTCACCACAGATCGAGAGTTGCAAGGGTAATGGGAACGCGGGATTCAACTTCGGTCCACTTTTAATTTTCGGCAGGATAATCAAAGGCCCTCTTCCTCCGCCCCAGAGGGAGGCAGGTCCCGGGAGGAGGGGACGGAGGCTCAGGGGTACAGCGCCTGCACAGCCCCACCCCACCCCGTCCTCCCTCGGGCCCTGCGCCTCCAGCTCCCACCCCGGCCACACGGGGGCGGCAGCGCGCGGACGGGGCGGGGAGAGGGCAGGAGAGGCTCAACTGTGGCTCCCTCCACCCAACTCACCTCAGCACCCCGCCCAACCCAGCCAGGCAGGGCTGGCCCCCCGCCCGAGGGGGTGGGGTGGGGTGCGGGGCCCGCAGGCGGCTCAGTGGGCGCCGAACAGCCGCCGCCGCCGCCGCCTCCCCGCCCCGGAGCCGCCAGAATCGTGCCGGTCGTCGTCGTCGTCGCCGCCGCCGTCGTCGCTGCCGTCGCCGCGCGACGTGATGACGCACGGAACGCGAAGACGGGCCCCTTCGCCTTCTCCAAGTGCCACGTGACGGGGCTGGGTCACATGACCCTCTTTATCCCTCACCACCTCCTGATGCTGCTGCCGGATGGCCGGAAAAGCGGACGAAGTAAAGAGGGACCTTTGCCTAGCAGCGCGGGAGTCGGCCGGCTTGTTGAAGCCGCTTCTCTACAGAGGCTCGCTGGGCTGGGCCAAGGGCCAAGAGTGCAGGGAGAGCCTTCGCTGGGCCGTCGTTTAGGGCCTGCCTACGGTTGGTTTTCTGGTCGCGTGGCCAGGACGCCTCTCAGCGCGGGGAGGAAACCTATAGAGCCGTCGCCGCCTTCCGAGCCCATCGCTCAGAACGGGCTCTGAGGTCCGGCAGTGCTCTGGGGGCGCCAGCCGGTGTGGTCAGAATCGACGCTGGAGCCACTTCTTCGTCCCTCTCCACGTTCTCTGCATCACAATGGGGCTTAATCATCCGCGCCCCGGGGGGCCTCTGGCGGTCCCTCGGCTGCTGAGCCTGGGAGGCCTCCCCTCGGATTCCTTTGGGCTTCGCCCTGGCCAGTATACTGAATTCTAGGCGAATAGGAAGGTATTTAGGACGTTCACTACCCCCAATCTTAAGTGATTACTGGGGTGGGGGTGGGGCGAAGAGGGAGAATAAAACACCCCACCCAACCACTTGTGGAAGGGTACCTCCATTTTCGATGACCTCTACATTCCACGCAAAGCAACTCTTCCCTAAACTGACTTCTCAACTCTCACCTCCATGCATTTGTACAAGTCAGTCCCCATTCCTGGAATACACTTCACATCTTTCCTCACGGAAATCTTCTCATCATTTAAGGTTCAACTCGGCTTTTCTTGGTTCATTGGTGCTAGTGCTCCCTGTTTTCTTTGTACAGCTTTCTTCCCTGTAGAATGTAAGTTTCTTGTGGGCAGGGACTGTTTCCTTTTATTTTTTTTCTGTGCCTAGCACATAATAATTAAATCCATAATAAATGTCTGTCCAGGACCACCATCAGTCACTCAACAAATATTTGTTTTTTTAAAACCCTGCTTTCCTTTGAAACTTAGAATCAATACTGTATATTGGTTCCAAGGCTAAAGAGTGGTAGGGGATAGACACTGGGGTTGCCCAGGGTCACATAGGAAATGTCGGAGGCTAGATTTGAACCCAAGACTTACCGTTTCTAGGCCTGGGTCTCAATCCACAGAGTCACCTACTTGCCCCCAACAAATTTATTAAAAGCCTACTATGCCAGGTACTGTGTATGCCAAGCCTAGGGAAAAGAGGACATAAAAAGAGGCATAAAACAGCTAAAGGAGCTAAACTCCCTAAAGGAACTCACAATCTGAGGGAGACAACAAGCAAATAAATATAAACAAGCCATATTCAGGATAAAAAGGAAATAATTGAAAGGTGCACTAGAATTAAGATGGGTTTGGAAAGACTTACTGTAGAAAATGGAACTTTAGGTGAGAATACCAGTGTTCATGACATATGTTCTCTTGGTGGTTTTTATTATATCCCATGAGTTTAGTAATAATTTTTTTTTTTGTAGATGAATCTTAATCCCACTCTTGAACTTCAGTCCAAAATTTTAGCTGGACAAATCTTCTTGGTGGTTAGTGTGAATGTTAGAATGTCTTAAATGGAATTTTTTCCCACAAAAACCACCATGCACCTGAAATTCTCCATGTCTACTGAAGGCAGTCATCAAGGTTCTCAAACTTGCATTTATCCTTGACTCTTCCTTTTCCTTCATTCCCAAATTCCCACCCTATATCCAGTCAAGTGCTGATCTTGATTCTTCATCAATTTATTCATCCTTTTTTCCTACAAATATTCTCTAACTTAATTCAGGCCATTATTACCTCTCAGCTTGGATCAAGGACCCATGCTTTAGCCTCCGAATATGTCTTTCATTCTCTTACCTCTCCAATCCAGCTTTCACATAGCTACCCAACTGATTTTTTTTTCTTTATCTGCCCATGTCACAGCCCTACCCTAAAGTTTTCAGTGGCTTCCTATTGCCTCTGGAGTATAAAATATTTATCCTGACATGCAAAACCCTCCACATTCTTGCTCCTACTTACCTTTCTGGGCATCTTAAATAATAATAATCACATTTATATATCATCTACTTTGTGCTAGGTGCTTTATAACTATTTTATCATTGCATTGGGAGATAATTATTTTTATTTCATTTTGTAGTTGAGGAAACAGAGGCAAACAGAGTTAAGTGACTACCCCAAGAGCATGTGGTATCTGAGGTCAGATTTTAACTTGGATCTCCCTGATTCTAGGCCAAGTACTTTAACCACTTTGCCATTTAGCTGCCCCAAATACTACCTCCTTAAATAAGCCCTTTTCTGATTCCTTCAGTCCTATTCCCCTTGAAATTACTTTACAACTGGTATTTACTCATCCATATACCCAGGCAGCTCCCAGTGGAATGCAAGTACTCTGAAAGCCAGACTGTTACATTATTTTTATTTCTATCCCCAGCTATATGATATAGACCAGTGATGGGAAACCTATAGCAAATGTACCAAAAAGGGTACACAGAACCCTTGGTACTTGGTAGTTCTTGATACTACACACATATAGTTGCCAGCCAGTTAGTTACTAGAAAGCCAGAGGGACCTGGGGTGGAGCTGTTCCCCTCCCCTTTCTCCATGCACATGAGGACATTCCTCACTTCACCCAGCCCTCGATCCAGCAACTAAATGGGAGTGCTTTCTCTCTCCCCTGTCTAAGGTGTTGGAGGAGGTGTGAGTCTATGGTGAAGGTGATTCCTGTGGTGGAATTAGAAAGGAGCTATGTTTGAGGTGGGACTTAGCTCAGTGTGGCACTACCCCTCTTCACACACCCCTCTCATCACCTGCCCCTCTGTCCAGCGGTCCATCTGGGGTAAGGTGAGTGCAGGTGGTGATGGGAAGGCAGGGAGGTGGGTTGGGGGTGAGGCCCAGCACTTCATCTCTAAGTTTCACCAACACTGATACAGACTCTTATCTCTTAGTAGATGCCTAGTCAATAATATTTGTTGACTTCAGTAGACAGAAGATAGGTAGCAATCCTGGCATGTGTCAAACAGAGGTTACTCAATTATTCTATTTTATCTATTATTTTTTGGTCTACTTGTTTCTTCCTTTGAAGCCTTTTATAAGTTAAGACATTCATGAAATTAAAGGGCAAGAACCAGTTTTGCAGACCCTTCTTAATCTCTGACCCTTATTTCTCCCTCCCAAGTCACTAATCTCAAATCATAAACATTTTTTGGTTTCACATTTCTGGCAAAATAGCACTTAGATGGGTTTGGGCCAATTCTAGCTAAAGTTAGGGGATTTTAACCAATGGAGAGCATAGTTCAGCATTTTTTTTTCAAGCTCTTCTTCCAGTAAATAAGAAGCTTCTCCAACTGCCTCTTTAGACATCTTGAACTAGATGTCCCATAAATATCTTTAAATAGTCTAAAAGGGCACTTACCTTACTCCTCCCCAAGCTCTCCTCTCTTTTTAGCTTTTTTAATGCTACCTAGGGCAGTGATGGCAGACCTTTTAGAGATAGAGTGCCAAGCCCTGCTCCCATCCCACACCCAGAGACCACCTGCCTCCCCCACAGAGTGTTAAGTGTGCCCTGCCCCTTTTACCCCACACAGGGTGGGGAGAAAGCACTCCCATTGGATTGCTAGGCAGAGGAGTGGGTGAAGTGAGGAATGTCCTCAGCCATTGTAGAGAGGGGAGGGGAGTGGCCCAAACACTTATGAGTTGCCCACCTGACCCCCTGTATACTCCCATTGGGCTGCTGGGCAGAGGGGCAGGGGATGTGAAAAAATGTCATCAGGTTTGGTGAAGAGAGGGAAAGGGAGGAGCTCCTCTGGAGTCCCTCTGCCTTTCTAGTAATGAACTCTGGGGTTGGGAAGGGCAGCCTCTTTGTGCCATCTTTGGCACCTGTGCCATAGGTTTGCCATCACTGGCCTAGGGCACCACCGGCCTCCCACTCATCCTTATCATCCTTCACTCTACACTCTTATCTTTCCCTCTGCCTTTATTCAGAATGTTGCCAAGTCCAGTCAATTCTGCCTTCACAATATATCAGCATAATGGCTCCCCTGTCTTACACAACCAGTACCTGTTGCAGTCCATCATCACTTTATGCTTAAACTATTACCATAAACTGTTTTCCCAGCCTCAAGCTTCTGATTACTCCTGCCCACCCTCTACTCAAATTTATCTTACTATAGTGCAGGTCTGACCACGTTACTGCCTCTATTCAAGAAAATCAAGTAGTTCCATTATCATCTCCAAGCTCAAATAGAAAATCCTGTTTGGCTTTAAAATTTTTTTGTAACCTGGCTCCTTCCCTTCTAAGCATTTCCTTATGCCTTCTTGTCCTCCAAATTCAAACCAGTGGCTTCTTTGCCTCACATATAAAAACCCTGATCATTTTCACTAGCTGTTCCATGCCTGGGATTTCCCCCTTCAACTAGTCACAACTAAAATCTCACCCTCTTCAAAAAGCTTTTTCCAATTCCCCTTAATGTTGGTGCCTTTGATCTAAGATTATTTCCAATTTATCCTTTTTATCCTTGTTTGCCCATAGTTGTTTACATGTTGTCTTCCGCATTAGAACTTGAGCTTTTTGAAATCAAGGACTTTTTTTTAGCTTAATGCCTGTCAACTTGACCTGATAGGCCATAGGAGGGAACCTATGAGATCTTGTAACATTTCAGTGGCACAGCTTGGGTATATGCTAGATTTACAAGTCATAGGGACAAACATTTTATACATGTGGTTTTGTTTTGTTTTAGTATATTTTAAGAAACCTTCCTATGTTCTTACCCACTTCCTAAAGGTCAAGATTTGTCAGTCTTGAGTCACCTTAATCACCCAATTCTTTCTCTGTTTCTCCTTGACTGCTCAGCTCCATTGGGTAATATTACAAAATAATGTTCAACCGTAGATGGTCTTTAAATGTTCAGGATCTAATGTATTTCTACTCCATTCAGCTACCACCACTTCCCCTTCACAGCCAATCTTGTTGAAATGCTGTATCTGATGCCTCTACTTCCTAACTAGCAACTCAATCCCTTGCAATCTAGCATCCATCACTATCAAAAGCTTCTTCTTGACTTCTGGAGCCTTTAACACAAGTAACAAATGCCATTACAGAATACCACACTGCTGAATCCTAGTTCTTTTGTCTTTCTTCAGGAAAATGAAGTTAACAGAGGTTACCATTTGTTTTCTTCTCATCCTCTCTAATCCCTCCTTTATGCACCTGCTAGAAGTTATCTTCCTTATTCTTAAATCTGATTATAGGATAATAGATTTGAACTGGAAAGGACACTTTAGGTTATCTAGTTCAGTCTCATTACAGATGAGGAAACTATGGTTAAGGGATTTGCCTACAATCAATATTATAAGAGTTGAGATTTAAACTTAGCAGTGTTTCCATTGTCATACTGTTCTTGTCACATCTGTAATCTCTTCAGTACCTCCCTGTTTTCTATTATGAATAAGGTTCATTGCCCTTAGCCTACCATCTCAGGCCCTCTATCATCTAGTACTTCCAAACTGGACTACTCACTATGCCCTATATATTATTTCCCATGCTTCCTTTCCTTTCACTGCCTTTGTTCCAGCTCTTTCCAATCCCCATATTGCCTTCTGGGTTTGTTTCTATTCATCTTTTAAAAAGCCAAACTCAAATGCCACTTTCAGGAAGATATTCTGATGTACAGCTTTCCCTCCTACTCCCCGATTGCTAGTGAAATGTTTTCTCCTTGAATACTACTTTGCTCATACTTCTCTTATGCATTTAAGTATTTTGTATTAGTGTAGTACATCTCTCTAAGAGATTAAGCTTATTGAGAGCAGGGCTCATGTCTTATCTAAATCACCTGACTCTAGCAGAACCAGATTAAAATGCAGGTCCTGATTTTAATGTTTTATTTAAAAAACATAAAGAAATGTGTGCTTTTCTAAAGCAATATGCAAGCTGCAGGGATCCTTATTTAAGAGTTACAGGCTTCCATTTCTATTTAGTTTAACACCACCACTCTATATTCAATAAGTTTGGTTGAATTTAATTGAAACTTGAGCCTCTGGTCACCTCTTTAGTTGTTATTGGGAGGTTCCAACACTACCCAGGCTGGGGACCAGGAAGTGGCTTTCTGATCCTGGGAGTCCAGGTTCCTGGGTTAGGTATCTAGGTATCTAAGCAGCTGGGTATTCAAATCAGCTGAAAGGTTAAGAGGTCAAAGGATATCCAACTAAATAAAATATTACAAGTATGCCAGTTCACTTTTGCACTCACTGGGGTACTGAAAAGACCTTCTTATCCACTTAAACAAAGTTTAAGAGTTTGAAGATACTTACTATAGTTCCTATGTTCTTATTGAAAGGAAGCAGTTTTTAAAAGTGACCACAGCAATACTGATATCCAGATCTCTACTTCCAGAGGTAAATTATACAGACTCCTTGTTCTCTTTTTTATTGTGGCCTGTTTTTGGCCAAATTAGTTTGTTGCATCACTACCTGGTTTTAGAATAAGGAAAAGAGGCAAATCTCAACTTTACTAATTAGGCTTTCTAATCAAAGTTCTGCTAAGGAAAGAGGTCAAAGGTGAGTCAAAGCAAAGAGTTTTCATGTTATCCCAGGCTTCTGACTATCCACATTTTTCTTACATAGAAAAATGGAGATGTTTCTACTTCATTAAAAACCTGATGTTTAGAGCTAGATAGGGTCAGAACACTTTAGGTCCAGTCCTAGATCAGCTGATCTCAGTCAGGGGCTTAGTTTCCTTGGGTTTTGTATTTTATACCGGAGAGATAAGAATAGTTTTCACATTTTAAAATAAAGTTTTATTGCATTAAAAATGGAAAAAATCATTCTTACCTCACCAGAAAGAAGTTCAGAATGGGTTTTGTTTGGGGGCTAATGTGCTGCCCCTTGAACTAAACTCTTCAAATCCCCTTCAGATAAAACATTTTGTGATTCTGTCACCTGAAAGGAATTGGCTTGTTTCCACAGGAACATATCCATAAGCCCTGAAGCACGTTCAACTACTGCTGTACTATCTGGTCAACAGATATTGTTTTAGCTTTCCAAAAAGGCACAGGAAGGCGTGGAATGACTTCTTTATTAGATAACCCTAGACAAGAAGATTTTAACGGCCCTAAACTCCCCCTAAAATACCATATGTCCTCTTTATATCATCATAGTCTTTGCACTGAAATACACAGCAATGATAGCAGGGCTCCCTTTTAAA
This sequence comes from Monodelphis domestica, assembly GCF_027887165.1. Classification (NCBI taxonomy): domain Eukaryota; kingdom Metazoa; phylum Chordata; class Mammalia; order Didelphimorphia; family Didelphidae; genus Monodelphis; species Monodelphis domestica. The sequence continues at coordinate 105,652,764 of NC_077228.1, forward strand.
GCTTAGTATTAAATATTAAATATTTTTCTTTCACTTTAATTTTACATTACTCTGCTGGGAGGATACGGTAGGGAGAGGGAGGAATTAAAACAAGTTAGATGAAGCCTGGACACATTTCATGATTAACCGGGCTTGGTAAAATTGGGTGGCTTTGTTCCTACTGCTGTATATGCAGATCCAGGCCCTGGAAAGTTGGGACCAATTTATGGTTGTTTTCAAAAGTGTGCTATGAAAAGAGTGGACAGTTCTAAACCAGCTTACAAAGTAGGAATGAGGGACCATTTTCTTCCAGAAATAGAATTTCTGAAGAGACCCAGTTCTTTAGTTATTTCCAAAATGATTGGAGAAAGGAGGGTAGAAGATGGAATCTCAAGATGAGTTTCAAAATACTGTCCATATGAGGCGATTGTGGTTGCTGTTCTGAGGGGGGGAGAGGAATGACTAGGCAAGCCATCCCCTCTAGTCCTAGCTATGGAAATTAAGAGTTGACAGCCCATAAGGTGTAAGAGTGGGCTGAGGCTCGGTTGGTATGGAATTTTACTAAGGTTTCTTCCAGAAACAGACAACTCAAGTCTTCCTTTCGCTTCGGCAAAGAAATAGTTTTTAAAAAGCACTTGGGAAGCTCCTCCTCCATCCCTGTAGTGGGTGGGCTCAGAGAAGGGAGTCATCAGTGCAGCCGCCTTCAAGGCCATAACGGAATTCCTGAAGGTTAGAGACGCCATAAAAGTGGACAAAGGCTGCTGCCACCACCAGGACATGGAAGATCTGATGTGACTGGAACTGCAGAAAATAGAGAGATACTATTAGTTAAAGGCACAGACAGTTTAGATGTAAAAATTTATTTTTGACCAAAAGACTGATTACCTTCTTTATCTCTTAAGACCCTTTACTTAGCGTTAGTAGGGGTCAGTCACTTCTCATGTCAATGATTAGAGCAATCAGTCCTTACCCATATATCAAATTTGCCAGGAAAGAAGCGTTCGGGGATTCGGGCAGCATACAGCCCAGCTCCAGTGATGTACATCACAGCCATGAGAAAGAACCACCCCATCTGGCCCACTGTTGTGGCCTTGACAAAGCCTTCTGCAATAGTGAAGTGCATGGTGGGCACAACCCCACTCAAACCAAGTCCCAAGAACACACCTAAGGGAAGAAGGAAACAGATACAATACTATGTACCATTTAACCAATAAAATCTCTATTTTTGTGCAGATTTTCACTAGGTATATTACAGGAGAAATCTAAAAATGTCAATAGCAGCAGATTATATGTACTGGGTGCTAAATTTTACACACAGACACACACACAATGGTTTTCAAGGACTTCCAAGGACACACATTCTTTATTTTCTCCAGAGAAGTATTTTAGTTTCACTGTTCTGTTCAGAAACTTAGGAATGTAAATATTAGATGTTTTTCCCAAAGTCACTCTCCAATTATTAAATATGGCACCTAGATTTCCCGGCTTTGGCCTACTTTAGTTACCAGTGGGTTATTTGGCTGCAAAATCCAGGACAGAAAAAGGCCATGTTTGATTGTTTTCAATTACTACAGAGAGGAGGAACTTTAATGGTTATGATATCCTGGATGGTTACATATCTTCAAATAAAGGATAATAGCTTTAAGATACGTATAGGACAGCAGTAAAGAGGGGAGTTAATACACAAAAGTTATTTAAGAAAACTAATCATACAGAATTGCCATTGTAACTTTTGGTAATGACAAGACACAAAGGTATTTAGCTGTGGGGCTACCACTTCAGTTACCAATGTTTGCTTTCATACCTTTCTGTTCATGGAACTCAAGATTATACAGTCAAGCTTTCTAACATGCTGTGATGCAGCTCTGGATACATTAAATTTTAACCTTTTAGTCTTCTGAGATGGTTCTTTCCTTACTACTTTAAATGAGAATGTTTAAGAAGCCACATATATCCTTCTAAGCTGCTTTACAAGCTCCCCATGATCAACAGAACAATACCCAAGTAACCTAATCGATTTTTAAATATATTTTTTCACCAATTACACATAATAACAAATTTACACACATTTTCCCAAGTTACACTATTGAATTTATCTCATGTCCTCCCTTCTCTTGCCCTTTCTGGTGCTGGCAGGCAATTCTATCTGATTTATACATATATTATCATACAAAACATATTTCCATATTGTTCAGTTTTGTAAGTGATAATCTTATAAAACCAAAATCCCAAAACATACCCAAATAAACAAGTGAAAAATCATCTGCTTTCATCTGCATTTTGACTCTAGCAGTTCTTTCTCTGGAGGTGGATAGCATTTTGTGTCTTAAGTCCTTCAGAATTGTTTTGGATCATTGTATTGCTGATAAAAGCTAAGTCTAGCATAGTTGATCATTCTACAATATTGCTATTGTTCTGTGAATAGCCTAATCTAAAAGCAAGAGGTAGTTAGGTGGCTCAGTGAATATAGCATTGAGCCTAGAGCCAGGAAGACTTGAGCTAAATCCAGCCTCAGACACATAATAGTTGTATGACCCTGAACAAGTCATTTAACCTATTTGCCTTACCCTGGAGAAGGAAATGGCAAACCATTCTAGTATCCTTGCCCAGAATAATGCATGGACAGTATGGTCCACAGGGTCATGAAGAGTTAGACATGAAAGAACTAGCAGTCAGAATGACATTATAAATGGGAGAAATGCAAATCTCTCTTTTGCTATGTGACATTAAATTTCCTATTTCCAGACTTCCACAAAAAAGCCATTTCTGGTCTTCCCAATCTTATATAATATACCCCAAATGCCTAAAATTCTAAAAAGAACAATTCTACCTTTGACGGAAAAGGTCTTAAGGACTCCAAAACTGACTTGCTTTGCCTTGAGTGATGGTCATATGTTACCAGATTTTAAAGGCATACTAAATTTTGCCTTGAAAATTCATTATAGTTCAGAAGTTCTGAAAGTAGATTCAGGGCTCACCTGGGATTCCAAGTCTAAGATAGGAGGACCTAACACTAAAGCTCCAGAGGTCCAAATGAACCCCTAATAAGGCCCATGTTGGCAAATCTATAGCATGGATGCCAGAGGGGACTCCTTCTCACCCCCTCTCCATGCAAATGAGGATATTCCTCCCTTCACCTGCCCCTCCCTTCTGGGGTAAGGGGGTACACCTCACATGTGGCTTGAGGGTTGTAGTTTGTGCACTCAGTCTCTAAGGTCTCGTAAAAGGTTTGCTTTCACTGCTCCAAGGCAACCCTCTGCTCTCCTGGGTTTAGATTTGCCTCACCTGCTCTTGTTTGCCGGTGTTTGGGTGTGGCAAACCGGTCCCACTGGGCTACAATGATGGCAGAGATGCCCAGGACACAGACAATGGAGAGGTAGATGAGCCGTGGCTGTGGAGAGCAGTAGAACGAGTAATAGAGCCAGGGGACAAAGCTCCCCATGATCAGTAGAGCAATCCCTGAATAATCCAATCTAAACACAAATCAGAAAGACAAGAGAAATCAAATGGGAGAAATCTGAGCGTCTCTTTTGCCAGGTGAACTGTTGTAGTTCCTGTCTGTTTCCAGATTTCTTCTACAGCTTATTACTCTTTGGGCTGGTCTCAGCCTTTTTCTAGTCTTACACAATTGACTCTATCCTCTGAAATCCAAAAGGTACAATGTTTCTACTTCAGACTGAAAAGGTTTGGGACTATAAAACTTAGTTTCTTTCTCTTAGACCTTTCTTTTTTTAAACCCTTACCTTCTGTCCTGGAATCAATACTATGTATTAGTTCCAAGGCAGAAGAGTAGTAAGGGCTAGGCAATTGGGGTCAAGTGACTTGCCCAGGATCACACAGCTAGGAAGTGTCTGAGGTCACATTTGAATCCAGGACCTCCCGTCTCTAGGCCTGGCTTTCGATCCAGTAAGCTACCCAGCTGCCCCTACCCTTAGTCTTTAACTATATTTTTTATTTATCCAGAGGATGCTTCAAATTTATGGGCTTTGGCCAAAACCCAGTCAGATTTGAGCACATTTTCACCAGTCCTCTGGAAACAATTCCTAACTTATATAGGTCTTTAGCCCTAAAACAAATAAATAAATAAATAAATCTCAATCAAGAGTAGAAAGAGTTGTTATGGAACTGACAGACATATGGGGCTTCTAGAGCTGTATGGGTGGCAGAGATAAACTTAGAAGGAGCACTGACAGATGGAAACACAGAAATGACCACACCCTGCTCAGGGATCAGATCAATAGAAGGTTAAGTTATCACTAGGTACAAGGTCAGGGAAAACTGCTTGAGTGACATAGGGATGGATCATACCCTCTGACTTTGCAGGCAGAAAACTCCATAAAAAGCACCACTTGTTGACAGCCACAAAAAGTTTTTGTGATGAGTCAGAGAAAAAAGTGTCATCACTCTACCACCCTTAGTAAAATTTTCTAGCAACAAGGAAGAATTTGTGTTGTTCATAAAATAGGCAGAGAAACTCAAGGGCCTCGAAAAATGGACTTTTGACTCACTTGGAAAATGTCCGAGAGACTTTTTCTGAATGACAATAGACGGTGTGAAAGAGCCAGGAGAAGCTGAGGCAGAGCACAGCACCCAGAAAAAACATCCCAAAAACCACTTTCTCCTGCAGAGGGGCCATGAAGTACATATTTGGTCTGAGCATGGTCAAGATTCCCAAAAAGAGAAACAGCACAAAACCTGTGGGAAGAACAACCAATGAATGAAAGCATGGGTCTCGCTGGTATGGAGCATGTTCTATCGACATCTAACTCTTAAAAAGAAAAGGTTTGAAAGACAGTGATCTAAGGGTCTGAAGGGGGATCTGCCACCTAAATTTTCAAGGAAGAATTATGTTAATACTCTTGGGGAAAGGGCACTATTTCAAATGGAGTAACTCTGCCTAAATATTTTATTTTAAAACAAGGTGATAAAGAATTAGAAGAAAGGTTATACGCCTCAACATTCTGTATCCTCCAGAGGCCATTTGGTCAAAACTGTTGGGTTTTGCTGAGAGTATCACCAACCATCTTTATCATCCAGGCTCTAAACCTAGGTGTCATCCTCATTCTCTCTCACCACCCACATCCAATCTGTTAGTTTTGTCAAGTCTCCTTTACATCTCTTGTTACATACTCCCCTTTCTATTCTCTGACATTCTAATCACCTCACACTCAGTCAGTACTGCAAAAGTCTTCTGGTTGTTCTGCCTCACTCAGCCATAAAAGTGATCTTCCTAAAACACAGTCCTGACCATTTCACCTCCCTCTCTTAATTCAATAAACTCCAGTGGCTACCCCTTTACCTCCAGGATCAAATGCAAAATCTTCTCTTTGGCTTTGAAAATCCTTTATAATCTGGCCCCTTTCTTACTTCCCCTGTCTTTTCCTATCCATCTTGTGATCTAATGACACTGGCCTCCTTATTGTCCCTTGCACCTCTCAATTCTGAGTTTTTACATGATTATCCTCTATGCCTGGAATTCTCTCCTTCCTTGTTCTAACTCCTAGCTTCCTTCTAGTCTCAGCTAAAATTCTACCTTCTACAAGATGGAAGGATTTCCTGAACCCTCAGACCTCCAAATTATTATGTCTATATCTAGTTTGTATATAGTTGTTAGCAGGTTGTTTCCCCTATTAGACTGGGAGCTCTTTGTGGGCAGGGACGTACTTGGTAAATGTTTATGGCCTTAACCAGTCTGTAAAATGAGATTCAGACTACATAGTGTCTATGGGCCCTTCAGCTCTAAAGATACTGTATATTATGAGAAGAGAAGTTGAACTGTCATACTTTCTACCCTCTAACATTACCACTTACCAAGCAGATGGGTCCAAATATTGCCAGTCTCAGTGTGGATCCGAAAGATGCTCTTAAAACAGGCACGAAAGGAAGGCATGGGTGGTCTGTGACCATGTAGAAGGTAGTCATTATCCTTGAGCCAGTCAGGGAGCACATCATATGGAATGACCCGCCAGCGTCCTTCCCATACCTAAAATACATAGACTTCTAGGCAAGCTCCTGTGGACTGATGCCCCTCTGTGGGCAGGATTCAGAGTGAAGCTGTCAGAGTCCTGACCCACATTTTGGCCAAGTCTCTTTTGTTATTTAAAAACAAATAAATACATTTTCTCTCTCTGAATTTCCATGCTTTGTCACATGCTAATTCGGATATGCTGCAAGGAGCTCTTAGTGGGAATAGTTTGTATCTTTTTAAAAGTATCCTTTGCACCAGGCCCAGGAAGCAGCTGAATAACTTGGTGACTGATCTGGCTCCTGTTTTACTTCCATTATTTAAGAAGAAGAAAAAAAAAGAGAAAAAAGCACCCTTTTAACTCCAAGAACACACACATACAAACAGAATCACTGTGATCTATCACATGCTTAGAAATGGGCTGAGCTCTTAGCCCGGCTGCCCCACGGATTACCCCCAACTTCATGACAGGTACTATTAAGTCAGCACCTTATATACAAACTCCTCCATCTTCTCCATGGCATGGTGGGCTTGTAGAGGCAATGTCAGTACCCTCACCTCTTCCTCTTCTTCTTGGGGTACTGGACATGTTTGTTCTTCTTCAACCTGCAGTATGGAAAACACAGGGTTCATCTATCAATCACTTTTTCCCCTTTGGTTATTTTAAAACAAAATATTTCTTTGTATGCCCATGGTTTGTTACATATTGAATATATTTGATATATTTAGTTTGTTACTGGTATATTACAAGACTTCCAGAGAAGCTTAAATCTTAGCACGGCTGCTCAACAGACATATGCCCACCACACAGAGTCATGTGGCCACTTTACCAAAAGCCTAATCCCTATTGAGTGTAAGCTATTTATTCAACTGAAAATGGAAGACTATTTGAGATGAAGCTTGCCCACAATTTGTCCTTTGAGAGGTACTAGGGAATTGGGGCAGCCCTTTCCATCCTAAGCCTGGATAATTTCTTCTACTTTCTAGAGCTGGGGTTCTTACCTTGATATTCATGGAGAGATTTCAGAGAGTTTGTGAACTTGGGTGAGAATTTGGTTTTCTTTGTAATTCTGTGTAATTTACATTACATATTTAAAACTATTATTTGGAGAAGGGTTCACCAGATTACAGATGGGATTCAGGACCCCAAAATGGCTAAGATCCTCTGACCACTGGGTTCTCTACTCTTCTTCCAACTCCTTTCCAAAAAAACACTCACTCCATACAAAAGATTCTCAAAAATACTTTCTTTCCTTTGTAAACAATTCTGTGGATACCAACTCAAATGAACCCCAGATTTTCTGGCTCTGGAAGCATCTTATTTTGAAATAGCAAGAAGAGAAGCAACCAAATGGAACCTAATCTTTGAATCTCAAACACTGTATCCACAGAAATTCTTAAAATAACAATCCAATCTTGACTTTGAATGATCACTCTATTGCAAATATTATGGAAATAGGTTTTGAACAATGATACATGTATAACCCAGTATAATTGTTTGTTGATTCCGGGAAGGGAGAGGGGAAGAACATGAATCATGTAACCATGGAAAAACATCCCAAATTAATTAATTAAATAAAAAAAGGAAAAATGGAAAGGAAAAAAATACCCCCAGAACCGGTTACCCAAGTGGAGGCAGCATCTATTCCTAGTGTTCAAAATTCTTCACTATGGGCAAAGATACAATACCTTTCCTTCCTGTGTATTCTGTTCTGAGGCTCTCCACCTGGGATAGCTTTCTCACAGGGTTTTTTGAATGAGACAGGGCTTCTCTTATCATGGGCAAAGCTAAGTCACATGAGCTAGGTTTTCTGTTTGGTTTATTCCCTTTATAAGTTGCAAACTCCTACATTGGAATCTGCCAGAGTTTTTATATTCAGGGCAACAAGTACAGGAAGCTTACTTACTTTGGTGGAACTGGGGGTCATTCGTTTACCCTTCTCTATCAGCAGGGGTCCGAGCTCAGCCAGCTCCACTGTATCGGTTTCTCGGTTACTGGCTGGTGCCCCATTGCCCGGACCCACCGCAGATCCTTTACTGGAAGACATCTGGTTGGCACCCCAGAAGCCAGCAGCTTCAGTATGGTTGAAAGTTGAAGCTTCCCAGGCCTAAGGAGCAGAAATCTCCCTTTGATGGTAGACCCTAGGAATAAGCACCCAAACACAAAGGGTATTAGCAAATGTTATTTTTCACTGTGATTCTGGTAGTCATATATGGAACAGAAAGCAGTGGTAGATTCAGCTATACAACCTCCTTTTTGCCTCCTTAGTCTAATGTCCAGTCCTCTTCAAAACTAGCATAAGGATGATTAGAACCAACAGGTTCCAGACTGATAGAAAGAGGAGTCATTCGCCTTAAATGAATTCTATCTTAATCCTCCCACTGTGATTTTACCCTTTTTCAAAGCTTCACTAATCCACAGAGAAGACAGACAACTTCACATTTACACACTGCCCAGACACCTGCAGTTAAGGCAGGGCTGTCATTATAAGGGTAGAGCTATCCTTCATCCCCACTTCTCACCCATTTCTTCCAGGGAGAGGATTCTCTCTCATCTCTCCAGAAGGTCATTCAGTCCAAAGAAAGGCTGGATTTTGAGAATAAGGAACAAAAAAAGTAGAGGCCCAGAAAACCAAAGGAACTAACAGACAAAGGTATTTAGTTTTGTTTTATGTGTAAATGAGCAGCCACACCTGTTTTCTATGTAAAAAGTCTTCTTAGGTAGCTGACAGCCTGGAAAGATTTATCTCCTAGTGAGGTCAGCCAGGTTAGCTATTAGAAGATTATAATTTAGATTTAGCAATCACAAAGACAAGTAATCCTGAATAATAAAAATCACCCACTTGCCTCCTTTCACCACCATCAGCAAGCAAAAATTGTAAGCAGGAAGCTAGAATCAAGTGGGCAGCATCATCCTTGCTTTCTGCCCCACATAGTGACCAAACCAGCTTTTCAATAGCTTCCTTCAACCACTTCCAAGATATACTTTAGCTACCTTGAGTCCATTCAGACTATTTCTTTAGACTCCAGAAAAAAAATGGAGATGTTCTTTATTAAAACCAGGTAACCTAAACCTTACTTTTCCAGGAAAAAAATCTCACAATCGCTTCAAATTTTTCTGGATTACAAATAAACCAAAAGGTCTCTTAATTCCTATGTGAACAGACAAGCAGACTAGAAATGAAAATGGAAGAAAATTGATCAAATATTTTTTACTACCTCATCAATCACTGGGCTTCAAACTAATTACAAATTATTATTAATTTGAGAGGATGCTAAATTCAAACAAGGACAAAATTCTAGTTATAGGGCAAGGGTGATATAAAGAATACCCAAACAAGCAAGCAAGCAAGCAGTCCAAACCTTCAAAAAGCAATTTTTATTTTACTTTATAAAAAAGAAAAAATTACAAATGTCCATAAAAAAAGACCTCTTTCTGGTAGTAAAAGTGACATTTATTTCTATTTCTTGCTGAGCTGAATTTAAATATGTAAAGTGTGCAAAACAGACACACTTGCAAGAAGAGTGGCATTCTGGGAGAACAGGAAACTTGGGAAAGCCTCCCAAGTACAGCCAATGTTAGGAAGAAACATTGAGAAATCTTTCTTGGTAGCAACACTTAACAAAGTAGAAACTTCCTCAAACTAAAATATTAAAGAAAAAAATTTCACATAGTTAAAACAAAACACAAAACCACTGACGTCTAAAACAATAAGAATAAATTCCAGGCATTTCGGAGAGAAAGGAAAAGAGTATCCATAACATTGGCAGCCTTAGAAAAAGGTTGAAATTTGTTTTCTAAGATTGTGATACTATATTCTTAACAAATTACCTCTATCTTTTTCGTGACTGCCACAGAACTCAGACTAAACAGATAGACATTGAAAACATTTCAATCATCCAGCCAGTGGGCTGGCTATCCCTGTGTTTCCACCCAAGGGTTCAGGGCTTTTTTGGGGCACTTAACAGATGGACAAGTCATTTAATCTTTGAGTCTAGAAACTCAATTCAGAGCTGTGAGAGACCTTAAAGACCATTTCAAAAATGAGAAAACTGAGTCTCAGAAAGGTTAAATGACTTGAGAAAGGTCACACAAAAGTAAATCCAGGCTTTGAATTCAAGTCCTTTGACTCCAAATCCAATGTTTTCATCCTATTTCCCTCCTTTCTCCTATTAGGATTAAAGCTTCCTCACTGTCTATTTCCCTTCATTGACAAAATGGGGATAACATTAACTCTACTACATAGGTCTACTGTGAGTAAAATGCTTATAGTGTCCCAAAAGTCTTGGTGCAGTTTTGAAAAACCCTTATCTTCTACCTTAAAATCAATATTGAGTTATCAGTTCTAAGATAGAAGAGCAGTGGGAGCAGCTGCCTTGGAACCAATACATAGTATTGATTCCAAGGTAGAAGGTAAGGGTTAAAAAAAAAAAAAGAGGAGGGGGCAGCTGGGTAGCTCAGTGGATTGAGAGCCAGGCCTAGAGACAGGAGGACCTAGGTTCAAATCTGACCTCAGCCACTTCCTAGCTGTGTGACCCTGGGCAAGTCACTTGACCCCCATTGCCTAGCCCTTACCACTCTTCTGCCTTGGAGCTAATACACAGTATTGACTCCAAGATGGAAGATAAGAGTTTTTATTAAAAAAAAAAAGAGCAGTAAGGACTAGGCCATTGAAGTTAAGCAACTTGCCCAAAGTCACACAGTTAGAAAATGTCTGAGGACAGATTGGAACCCAGGATCCCTCATCTCCAGGCCTGGCTCTCTATCCAAAGCTTAAAACGGCACTAAGACTTTTGGGATGTACTATATAAATGATTTCTTATTTCTACTGTGGCCAATACATTTATTCTATATAGAATACAAAGATTTTAAGAATATTCAGAAGCACACCATATAGTTGAAAAGATAGGGCACTTATCTAAAATACAAGGAGGCATGTGGAAGAACAATTTTCAGCACATATAGTTCTGTGTTTGAGTGAATAACTTTACTAGACAGAGGCAGCAAGTAAAATACAGGCACAAATCTGAAGGTGGGTACTCACAGGTGAACCAAGTAAACTCTAACTTTGGGAATAATGCTTATTACTATTTATAGCAGTCTTTTTTGTGGTGACAAAGAATTTAGAAATTGAAGGGATGTCCATCAACTGGGGAATGGCTGAATAAATTGTGATACATGATGGTGATGGAATGCTATTGTGCTGTATAGAAATGATGAACAGGATGATTTCAGAAGGAGCTGGAAGGACTTACATGAGCTGATGTAGAATGAAATAAGCAGAACCAGGAGAACCACAATAACAGCAATATTGTGGAATGATCAACTATGTTAGTTTAGCAACTTTCAACAATACAGTGATCCCAGAGAATTCTGACGGATTTGTGATAAAGAATGCTATCTACAATTTGCACTTGTTTATTTGGGTTTCTGGTTTTCTATGACTATTCTCTTAGAAAAATTATCAACATGGAAATACCTTCTCCTCTCCTTTTCTATGCCCCCGTTCCGCAGGAACCCAGCTCATCCCTGGAGTTGCCCTTAGCTGTCTTAGGCCAGGACCAGAACAATGTTGGTAAGGAAGATGATATACTTAAACTGAAAAATTAGAGTTTTTGTGCAACTCTAGTCTTTTCATCAGAAATGGTTGGAAATCCTCTATTTCATTATTGGTGCATTTCCTCCCTGTAGAATTATACTTTGTTTTGCTGGGATTTTGAAGTAAAGAGATCTTTTCATTCAACAATGGCAGGAAAATCATCACTTTTTAAAGTAATTCTCCTTGGAGATGGTGGCATGGGAAGAGCTCTCTTATGAATAGATATGTCACTAACAAATTTGAAAGCCAGCTGTTCCATACAATAGGTGTGGAATTTTTAAATAAAGACTTGGAAGTGGATGGACACTTTGTAACTATGCCGATTTGGGACACAGCAGGTCAAGAACACTTTAGAAGCCTTCAAACACTATTTTACAGAGGTTCTGATTGTTGCCTTCTTACTTTCAGTGTAGATGACTCTCAAAAGTTTCCAGAATTTGGGCAACTGGAAGAAAGAATTCATTTATCATGCAGATGTAAAAGAACCTGAAAGCTTTCCTTTTGTGATTTTGGGTAACAAGATTGATATAAATGAAAGACAAGTTTCTACAGAATGCCCAGGCCTGGTACAGGGACAATGGTAACTATCCTTACTTTGAAACAAGTGCAAAAGGTGCCACAAATGTTGCAGCAGCTTTTGAAGAAGCTATTAGAAGAATTCTTGCTATTGAGGATAGGTCAGATCATTTTATTCAAGCAGACAGTCAATCTTCACCGAAAGCCTAAGTCCAGTTCATTTTGTTGTTGACTGTTAAAAAGCTTTGCCAATGTAGCTCTAATCAACTCATTTACAAAACGGGGCAGGGGAAATGGGAGGAAGAGGGTCATAGAATAAAGGTCCAGCAAGTCCAATTCTAATAATAAAATTTAAACTAATCTACTGCTGCTTCATTAGAAGGTAGAAGGGAAAATACTCATTCTTTGAGTAACCTATTTACTGAAAGCACATTAATATTTACAAATAAGGGTGTCTAAAAACAAATGGTTACTTAAATTTTAATGTGTAACTTACATAGCTAATAATCAAATGAATAATTATACTTAAAATGAAAACTTGAATTTCTAGAAGCACTACTTGGATTTTCCCCCCTAGAATTCAAATGAAGACCACATTTTTGTATGTATATTTTCTTACAAAATTAGCATTTCATTTTTTGGTTCATTGAAAACACACTTTTTAAAATGCTCAATATTAAAGATTTAAATCACACATATACACAAAATAAATAAATAAAAGTTTTTCTTCCTGGTCCCCAATTTTGCTCACTCTCCTCTTTCTTATTTTCGATTCACCTCTTGGATTCCAGGTCCTTTTTCTCTAGGCCTTCAGCTCTCTTCTCCCTAAATGGGCCGGGGTCCAAGGTTTTATAAACCCTTCAGAAGAAATATAGCCCCCAGTTTAACAACAATCAGCAACAAGACAAGTCTTTATATCAGATATGTCATCATCACACATGCTAGTAATACACAAAGGAGGCCAATTAATCCTTAAAGGCAAAAGGAGATCTAACAAGAAAAAAAAAAGGAAGCCCCAAATATAACACCTGGACATTGCAGAACTCTCTTGCTAAAGGGGTGGGCTAAAAAAAAAATAATAGTAAAATAAAGGGGTGGGCTACTCACAAAAAACAGCTCCAGGCTTTAAAAAAAAGAAGCACTTAGACCTGAGATTAGAACTAGGGAAACAGTTTTTCTTGTTTTCTTTAGCTTTTCCATGTTGTAGAGGAAAGTGCCACCAAAGCTGCTACATCTAATACAGGGACCCTTTCTTTTCCCCAAGAATAACTAATACAAATTCACTGTTTTGGTGCAGCAATTACATTTTTTTAATATGATTTCCCAAGGTCAAGCTTCTTTACTCAATAAGCTTTCTAACTGGAGAGACCTAAATCTTGAGGAAGGAAAGTAGGTAAGACAAAAAGGCTACTCAGTTAAATATAAGAAAAATCTTTTTGTGAAGTCAGAGAAATTTCTTTTTTCCTCTTTTCTTCTCAATTACATATAAAAAAGGGGGCAGCTGGGAAGGTCCTAAGTTCAAATGTGACCTCAGACACTTCCCAGCTGTGTGACCCTGGGCAAGTCACTTGACCCTCATTGCCTAGCCCTTACTACTCTCTTCTGCCTTGGAGCCAATACACAGTATTGACTCCAAGACAGAAGGTAAGGGTTTTTGTTTTTTTTTAATTACATATAAAAAACAATTTTTAACATTTTAAAAATTTGAGTTCCATAATCTCTCTCCTTCCTTTCCTTCAGACCTTTGAGAAGGCAAGCATTTGATATACATGTGCAGTCATGTAAAACATATTTCCATATTAGCCATGTTACAAAACAGAAAGAAAAAAGTTTTTAAAAGTATGCTTTGATCTGCTTTTGGCCTCCATCCATTCTTTCTCTGGAGGTAGACAGCATTTTTCATCATAATTATTTTGAAACTGTCTTGGATCAGAACATTGCTAAAAATAGTTAACTCATTAACAATTGATCATAAAGTATTATTCCTGTGTACAATGTTCTGGTTCTGCTCTCACTTCTCTTTGTATCAGTTCATGCAAGTCCTTCTAGGTTTTCCAGAAAGCATCTTGCTTGAACCAGGAGAACATTGTACCCAGGGACTGACTGATACACTGTGACACAATCTAACGTAATGGACTTCTCTACTAGCAATAATGCAATGATCCAGGACAATTCTGAGGGACTTATAAGAAAGAATGCTATCTGCACCCAGAGAAAGAACTGTTGGAATAGAAATACAAAAGAAAAACATATGATTAATCACATAGTTTGAAGGGGATATGATTAGGGATATTGACTTTAAATGATCTCTCTACTGCAAATATTCATAATATGGAAATAGATTTTGAACTATGATACATGTAAAACCCAGTTGAATTGCTCATCAGCTGGGGGGGGGAAGAACATGAATCATGTAATTATGGGAAAATATTCTAAATTAATTAAATAAAAATATTATTAAAATAATTAATTTTTAAAATAAAAAAGAAAGCATCCTGCTTTTCACTTCTTATATTACACAATAGTATTCCATCACAATCCTGTACTACAAACTTGTTCAGCCATTCCCCAATTGATGAGTTTCTTTTCAGTTTCCAAACTTTGCCATCAAAAAGATCTACAATAAATATTTTTGTACATAAAGATTCTTTTCCTTTGATGTCTTTGAGATACAGACTTAGTAATGGTATTGCTGAGTCAAAGGGTATGCAATTTTATAGCCCTTTGGGCAATTTCAAACTGCTCTCCAGAATGGTTGGATTAGTTCACAACTATATAAACAATGCATTAGTGTCCCAATTTTCCACATTCATCCAACATTTCTCATTTCCCTTTTCTGTAATATTAGCCATCTGATAGGTATGAGATGGTACCTCAGAGTTGTTTTAATTTGCGTTTCTTTAATCAAGAGTGATTTATAACATTTTTTTCATGACTATAAGCTTCAATTTCTTCTTCTGAAACTGCCTATTCATAGATTTTGACCATTTATCAACTGGGCAATGACTCACTTTGACTCACTTCTCCATATATTTGAGAAATGAGGCCTTTATTAGAGAAACTTGCTATAAAATTTTTTTCCCACTTTCTTGCTTTTTCCTAATCTTGGTTACAATGGTTTTATTTGTAAAAAAACTTTTTAATTATAATTAAAATTATACATTTTATATCCTGTAATGCTGTCTTTTGTTTGGTCACATATTTTCCCTTATCCAGTAAAAGTAAAATTTTCCATGCTGGTCTATATGTAGTTTCTGCCAAATTGCTTTCCAATTTTCCCAGCAATTTTAGTCAAATAGTGAGTTCCTGTCCCAAAATCTTGGATCTCTGGGTTTATTAAACACTAGATCACTATGGTCATTTACTACCATGTATTTTGTATCTAATCTTCTAATCCACTGATCCTCCTTGGTATTTCTTATCCAGTACCAGACTGTTTTGATGATTTACTGCTTTGTAATAAAGTTTGAGATATATACTTCTAGCCCACCTTCCTTCATATTTTTTATTGAATCCTTTAATATTCCTGATATTTTGTTCTTCCAGATTAATTACTAGTTTTTTAAAGTTCTATAAACAATTTTTTGGTAGCTTTGATTGGTATGGCACTAAAAAACATGAATAGAATTGTGATTTTTATTGTATTGGTCTCGCCTCCTCACAAGCAATTAGTGTCTCTCCAATTTTTAGATCTGTCTTTATTCGTTTGAAAAGTGCTTTGTAATTATGTTCATGTATTTCCTGGGTTTATACTGGCAGGCAGACTCTCAAGTATTTTAAATTGTCTACAATCATCTTAAATGGAATTTTTTCTTTCTATCTCTTCCTATTGGATTTTGTTAGTAATATACAGAAATGCTGATGATTTTTATATACTGCAACTTTGCTTACAGTGTTAATTATTTCAATTCTTTTTTTTTGTTGTTGATTCTCTAGGATTCCCTAAGTATACCATAATTATCTGCAAAGAGCAATAATTTTGTTTCCTTGATGCCTTTTCTAATTCCTTCACTTCTTTTTCTTCTCTTTTTGTTATAGCTAGCATTTCTAGTACAGTATTTAATAACAGTGTTGATACTGGACATCCTTACTTCATCCCTGCTTGCTTATTCCCATTACAAATAATGCTTGCTGATGGTTTTAGGTAGATACAACTTGTAATTTTGAAGAAAGCTCTAAATATTCCTATATTTCCTAGTATTTTTTAAAAAGTAAGAATATGTTGTAGTTTGTCAAAAGCTTTTTCTGCCCCTATTATGTGAATCATAAGATCTGTTGTTTTTGTTATTGATAGTCAATTATTCTGATAGTAGTCTCTTGGTAACCGAGGATGACGATTGTCTTTGTGCATTTTCATCTATGATAGATGAGTGTGCACAAAGACACTTCTGCGTGAAGGAGATTTAAGTGGAAAAGTCGATGCACACAGTCCCACTCTCTCGGCTTTGGAAGCCTGGGTCCAGTGGCATGAAAAGTTGTTACACCTGGAGACTTCCTCAGCTGCATTGGATGGCCGTGTTGTCTTTTGTGCTCCAACACACCCTAAGCACTCCACAGTGCTTTGCTGCATCGCCATCTCAGCCGTTGAACCTTCTTGTTGGTTTCTTCCAAAGACTGCTTCAGCTGAACAGTTAAATCATGATATTTTCCCTAATATCGAACCAGCCTGGCATTCCTGGACTAAATCCCACCTGGTCATAGTGTATGTGATCTTCTGTGATATACTGCTGTAATCTTTTCACTAGTGTGTGTGTGTGTGTGTGTGTGTGTATAAATATAATATTTTTACCTCAATATTCATTAAGGTAACTGGTCTATAGTTTTTTTCTGTTTTTGATCTTCCATATGTGTTTTGTAAAAGGAATTTGGTAGGACTCCTTAGCCTATTTTTCCAAATAGTTCATATAGTAATTAGAATTGTTCCTTTAAATGTTTGACAGAATTAATTTTTGAGTTCATATGGTTCTAGATATTTTTTTCTTAGGGAGCTCATTTATGTCTTATTCCATTAATTTCTTGAAGGTAGGTCTATTTAAATATTCGATTTCTTCTTCTGTTAATCTGAGCAGTTTTATATTTTTAGACATATTCATTTAACTTATTTTACTGGTATATATTTAGGCAAAATAGCTCCTAATAACTGCTTTAATTTTCATTGGTAGTGAGTTCATCCTTTTCATTTTTGATACAGATAATATCTTTTTTTAAATGAAATTAACCAATGCTTTATCTATTTTGTTATTTTTTTCCTTCATAAAAGTAGTTCCCAGTTTTATTAGTCCAATGGCTTCCTTACTTTCCATTTTATTAATTTCTCCTTTGATTTTCAGGATTTCCAATTTAGTGTTTAATTGGGTATTTTTAATTTGCTCCTTTTCTATTTTGTTAAATTTCATGCCCAATATCGGCTCTTTCTCTATCTTATTTATTTTATTTATCTTTTAAAACCCCTATTTTCCATCTTAGCAACAACTGTAAAGTAGAAGTGCAAGGGCTAGCTAGACAATGGGGATTAAATGACCAAATATGAAGCCAGATCTGAGCCCAGGTCCTCCTGACTCCCAGGTCTAGTGCTCTATACTACTTATCTGCCTCTTCTTGAAAGAGTTAAAAGACATAAAATTTCCCTTAAGTACTGCTTTGGATGCATAAATTTTGGTATGTTGTCTCATTATCATTCTCTTTATGAAATAATATTGTTTCTATGATTTGTTCTTTGACCTACTCATTCATTAGGATTAGATTATTTTGTTTCCCATTAACTTTTAATCTGTTTTCATGGCCCTTTATTGAATGTAATTTTTTTTTTTACATTATGATCTGAAAAGGATTCATTGAGTATTGGATACACTAAGTATTTCTGCTTTTCTGCATTTGGCTGTGAGGTTTTTAAATCCTAAAAAAATGGTCAATTTTTTTGTGAAGGTGCCACTTATAGCTGAGAAAATTATACTCCTATTCAATTTTCTCTAGAAGTCATCATATCTAACTTTTCTCAAATTCTATTCATTTCCTTAAATTCTTTCTGGTTTTGTTTTTTGGTTAGATTTATCAGTGATTAGATTTTTAATCCCCAGTCAGCTGAAGAACTGAATCCCCTCCCTTGGGACAAAGAAGCTTTCCAGGTCATTTAGTCCAGGAAGCTTTCAGAAGCAGAGAGAGCATTTATTCTTTGAAACAGAATAGAACCTTCTACCCCTAGGGACACAAACAAATGAGCTCAATCAGGTCCTTCAAACTACCCTTTCTCTCCCACCCACCTAGTCCATCATACAGAAAGGGTTGTCTCTCAGTGGTCAAAGGGATCATTAATTTAATGGTGGAAAGAACATCAGAGATAATTTAGTTTTTTATCTCTCTCCCCTAGTTTTATAGATGAAGAAACTGAAGTCCAGAATTGTGAAATGACCTGCCCACAGGCAAGCAGAGAAAATAGGGAAAGTCGACCTGCAGAGTCAAGTTTAGGTCTACAAACTAAATTCAGTGATTTCTACTGTACTGCAAAACACCTAAAGCAGCCTAGGAGATATAGGAAGCATTCAGGAGTGAAATTCAAAAAACATAAAAAGAAACAATTTCAAGAAGGAAGAAAACACTAGGTCCATGTCCCAAAGGGATAAAAAAATAAAATTAAAAATTAAAAAAAAGGAAAAGGATCTGCTTGTATAAAAATATTTATAGCTGCTCTTTTGTGCTATAAAGAATTATGAACAGGATGATTACAGAAAGAGCTAGAAAGACTTACACGAATTGATGCAGAGTGAAATAAGCAGAACCAGGAATACATACATAGCAACAATTGTGGAACAATGAAATGTGAAAGACTTAGCTACTAACAGCAATATAATAATCCAAGACAATTCTGAGGGACTTGTGGCAAAGAATGCTATCTATCTCCAGAGAAAGAAAGAACTGTTGGGAGTCAGAATGCAGATGAAAACATATGATTTATCACTTGTTTATTTGAGTATATGTTTTGGGGTCTTGGTTTTATAAGATTATTCACTTACAAAAATGAATAATATAGAAATTTGTTTTGCATAATAATACAGGTTTGAATTGCTTGCCAGCTTGGGGAGGGGGGAGGAAAATTTGGATCACATAATTTCAGAAAACTTATGTGAAAACTTGTTATTAAAATAAATATATTGAATTTTAAAAAACTTTAAAAGGAAGAAAACAAACATTTATTACCTATTATGTGTCGGGCAAGGAGCAGCTATGTAGGGCAGTGGATGGAGGATGGAGCGCAGAGTCTGG
Source organism: Monodelphis domestica (assembly GCF_027887165.1). Taxonomy (NCBI): domain Eukaryota; kingdom Metazoa; phylum Chordata; class Mammalia; order Didelphimorphia; family Didelphidae; genus Monodelphis; species Monodelphis domestica. The sequence continues at coordinate 105,672,084 of NC_077228.1, forward strand.
AATCAGGAAAATGAATTCAAATCCTGCTACAGATACTTATTAACTGTATGACACTGGGAAAACCACTTAAGCCTGTTTGCCTGAGTTTCCTCATTTGTAAAATGATTTGGAAAAGGAAATGGCAAACTACTCCAATGCTTTTGCCAAGAAAACCACAATGGGTCAGGAAGAGTCAGAGACTTGAAAAGACTTGAAAAGGAGGACAACAAAATGTGCCAGGCACTATGCTAAGTGCTTAACATATTATCTCATTTGATCAACAACTCTAGGAGATAGATGCTTGTATTATCCCCATTTTATAGAGGAGGAAAGGAAACAGACAGAAGGTACAGTGACTTACCCAAGGTCACAAAGTCAGTATGTATCTGAGGCCGGATTTGAACTCAGGTTTTCTTGACTCCAAAGAAGAAGAAAAGACGAGCCTAGAATATGGAAGCCAGGGAACATAAAGGATGAATATACAAGCCAGACACAATACTGAGCTCTAAGAGATCAGAATAAGCAAAGAATGGCTTAAAAGCTAATGGAAGAAAGAGCTAGTTTTTCAGGCTGAATTGAGGAACAGGGGAGCATCAAAGAAGGGAAAGGACTAGCACTTGGGCTGCTAGGAAGGTGATTGATGACAAAAGATAAAAGGTAAAGCTATCCAATCTGTATTTTGCTACAGCCTTTATACTGGAAAGGCAAGAATGAAAATGGCTAATGAATTGATAGGAATCAGCCTTTGACTGGCTTGATTGACAGCCAGTGAATTTGTTACCAAGTTCAAGGCCCAAACAAACAATAGCTTTAGTACAGAAAGCTCTAACTGGCAGGTCATCACTGAGCCACTGTAAGTGCTAGTGGTAAGATTTTTGATCAGCAAAAGGCAAATGTGTCCATTCTCAAAAAAGGGTAATGGCTAGCATTCATGGGCAGCTGAAGGCAAAGGTGTCAAATATAACAGCCACATTGCAAAAAGAAATAAAAACACAACAAAATGACAATATTAATATGTATATGATTTTCTAAGGCATATGCTGCCCATGTATGCCTTATGTATCATTTATGTATCATTTAAAGAACCTCACTTCCTTTTTATTTTTCTTGAGGTCAAATTTGCATTTATTTTTTATAAAATTTTTATTTTTACAAATTACATGTAATAACAAATTTCCACATGTTTTCCAAAGTTATATTTTCCAAAGTGTCTCCCTCCCTTTCTTCCCTCCTCTTTCCCAGAATTAGCAAGCAATTCGATCTGAGTTATACATGTATCATGATGCAAAATATATTTCCATATTGTTCATTTTTATAAGAGAATAATCATATAAAAACAAAACTCCAAAACAAAAACCTAAATAAACTTAAGTGGAAAACCACATGCTTGAATCTGCATTCCAACTCCAACAGTTTTTTTTCCTCTGGAGGTAGATAGCATTCTTTGTCACAAGTTCCTCAGAATTGAAGGACCTCAGTTCTATTTGAGTCTGACACCACTGCTTTTACATTTGCAAAGCACTCTACAAATACTATGTCATTTTATCTTTATAACAATTCTGGAAGATACATTTTATAGTTGAGAAGTACTAAGGCAGATAGAGGTTAAGTGAACTGACCATGGTCATAAAGCTAGTAAATGTCTGATGCAACGTTTGAACTTGTCTTCTAACCACCATGTCATCTAACTGCTTTTGAAGAGAATAGATGAAATCACAAATTATAAAATAATGAACTTGACTTCAAATTCTCTTTGAAAATTCTTGAACAGACTGCTAAATAGTAAACACTTAGAAAAGGGAGTGATGATCACAAAGAGTCTAAACATGCCAGACTTAACTAATTTCCTATTTTTTTGGACAGTTACCAAACTGGTAGATCAGGGATGTGCTACAGATATATTTTATCTAGATAAAAAAATTTTCATGAAAAAAAAGCTTGTGTTGTTTTCCAGGGAAGGCGGAATATTATGAGTCAGAGACAATATTATAACTAGAAAGACTCAAAATGGGTGGATTTGGGGAGTGTTTGAATAGTCGGAATAACAGTATAATTAATAATATTAATCAGACAATGGCGGTGCACACTTGTAGTTACTGTTTCTGGGGAGGCTGAGGCTGCTAGCCAGGTGGAGTTCAGGAGTTGTGAAATTCAGCAAGGCTAAAATCAATTAGTAGCCTAAGATCAGCACTAATAAGGCAAGCCACTGGGCAGGAAAGGGCCACCAGGCTGTCTAAGGAAGACAAAACCAGCACATGTCAGAAAAACAGGTGCAGGCCAAAATTCACCTGCTGGTAATAAGTAAAGGGGTCTGGTCCAAGAAAGGCTAATGTACTTCTAGCCTGGGCAAGATAGAAGATTCAGTTTCAAAAAAATAAATAGTAATGATCCACTGTCTACCTGGAAGGTATCTAGTGAGACATAAACGTCTGAGGTCTTGTGTTGCTTGGCATTTTTATCTATGACTCTGATAAAGGAATAGATAACATCTGCAACACATTTGCAAAAGACATGGCAATGAGGGATATTTAATATACCAGATAAGTTTTTGACAGGTTAGATTATTGGGTTAGATATGACAGGTTAGGTCAAATAAGATGACATTTAATAGGGACAAATATCAAGTTTTAAATTTGAGTTGGAAAAAAAAACCACAAATCGCTTATTATAAGATGTGGGACAGCAGGTTATTTGAGGAAGATCTGAAAGCCTTGGTAGATTGTAGGCTATTAACAGTGTGGCAGGATATATAAAAAAGCAAGCAGAATATTGAGCTACATTAAGGAATAGCTTTCTAAGAAGTAGGGGAATAGTAGTACTGTTTTAGTTGGCTCTGATCACAACGCATCTAAGTATTGTATTTTTTTTTAAATCCTTACCTTCTGTCTTGGAATCAATACTATGTATTGGTTCCAAGGCAGAACAGTGCTAAGGGCTAGGCAATGGGGGTTAAGTGACTTGCCCAGGGTCACACAGCTGGGAAGTGTCTGAGGCTAGATTTGAACCTAGGACCTCCCATCTCTAGGCCTGGCTCTCAATCCACTGAGCTACCCAGCTGGCCCCTAAGTACTGTATTTTAGAAAGGAGAGCAGCCAAAAAAAGTGACTGAGAGTGAACAGCCTTGAGTTCAAGTCATGTAAGAATCAGTTGAAAGAACTGAGTAGAGATAATTAGCCTGGAAAAGGGAAGATAGATGTGTTTAATTGAAGGCTGTCATTTGAACACAGGAAAAGGAGTTAAGATTGTTCTGTTTGGCCTAGGAAGATCTCAGCATCATGGGTAGAAGTTGCAAATAGGTAAATTCCAGCTTAATGACAGGTTCAAACTCCTGAACAATAATAATGATCCTGAGGTGGCATAATCTGTATTGGAGGTTAGTGAGTTTTTCTCATTGGCCATCTTTACACAAATGCTGCCTGACTTTTTGGGTCTATAAAAGAATGGATTCTTCTTCCTTTCTCAAGTGAACAAGAAAACTTCTGAGTTTACTTTCAGCTTAAAAACTTTGTGACTCGACTATTCGTCCATGAAGGGATGGAAGGGAAATTTCACTGGATGGGGAAAAGTAAGAAGTTACTTTCAGGGATTTCAAGGGGTTACTTTCAGTAATTCCCAGGTCCCATGTTCATCTCTTATTTGATAAAAAAGTGGTACCAATGGAACTCTGATATTGTAACTTTTGGGGGTAGTTTTTCCCCAGAAATGCAACCAGAGGGCCTATGTTCTTATACTCATAAAAAAGGCAAGTTTGCTCTTAAAATGTAGTGATTACAAGTCTAAAAAGTGTACAGGACATTAAGAGGAAAAGTCATTTAGCAGTAATATCTGCATTTCCTGCCAGTCTCTGAAACTCAAAAGGATCATTCATTGTTTGGAGGCTTGTTCCACCTAGCTTTCTTAATTTCCTATTTAATGCATTTAATGCCAATCCAACTAAAATGTTCAATTTTCTTGAATAGAGGCAACAACATTAAAAGGCCTTTGAATTCAAGATTTTGGTAAGCAAGTTCTAGAGTTTAACATTCTATGTTAGAGTTAGAGATAACATTCTATGAGTTTATAAATTCTAGGTTTAGAGCTGGAAGGTTTTACATTTTTTAGTTTTCTACCTTTTAAGTATTCTAGGTTTAGAGCTAAAGGAACTTTAAAGATTATCTAGTTCAAGAAGCCCCTCATTTTTTCTGATGAGGAAACTGAGGCACATAGCAGTGGCTGGCATGACTTGCCTAAGATCCCTCAGCACTAAGTGGCAGAAACAGGATTCAAATTCAGTCCTCAGACTATGAATCCAGTCCTCTTTTTACTCTATTACTTATTACTCTATACAAACTCTTCAAGAAGTATATGAGGAATCTACCCCCTTTGAATATGATATGAAGAAAGTTTTCTGGTCTTACTTTGGCCAGGTATGTATTGATATCAGAGAAATAAAAAGTTAATGACCTTGACGGGTACACACAATCAACTAAGTTCTTGGGATCTGAACCTGACTCAAAACCCTCAAAGACCCGAGTGAGGACACCCTCACATGTCTGTCTACCCAATTACAGTATACTACAATTCTCTAAAGATCTTAGATGCCAGGCTTTTGTGTTGACATAGCTGTCCAGAAAGCTGCTCAACTCCTTCAGTATGTGGCTTATGGTAACCCGATAAACAGGATTACGGAGGTTCAAAGTAGCTTTATCTATAGGAGTCAGCAAACTTTCTCCAAGGTGTCCTAGAAGAGGAGCAAAATACCTAGTTATTAGGCTTGAAAGAAGGAGCAAATTTGATTTTTTACCAACAAATATTTAAGCTACAAGGTAGAGGAGACAAAGATGACTTCAGGTGTTTACAAACTTAGATGAGGAAAAAGGCATGCACACCAATAACGATAAATAAGACAACAGACCAAGAACCATATGACAAGTACAAAGTCAATAAGAGCTAAAAGACTTCAGAGGGAAATCGAGACCATTTTCAGTGCCAGGGTGATTAGGAAGGTTTCCACAGAAATGCTGGATCAGAGGAGTGTGGAAGACTGCTTATAAGCTATTTGTAGGATGTCTGTCTATAAAGTAAAATGTTTTCACAGAATTTTTTAGAGCTGAGACTTTATGTACTTAATAAGTTTTTTTTTTTTTTGCAAATGGAGAAATGGAAGGGGTAAAATATTCTAGGCAGAATAAGTGCTGGTAAAGGGCAAGAAATTGTTCAGAATGAATCAATGTGGTTGGAGCAAAAGGATTATTAGGGTAGTGAGATTCTCCAAAGCTCCAAAAAAGCAAGTTCATAGAGGATCTTGGGCATTACACTAAGAATTTTGTATTTAATCTTTTGGAAAACAGAGCCTAAGGGATGGCAATACTAATGCCCACTACTTGTTGGAGTTACCACCCTAACACTTTGAAAGGAAGTGGTCTCCCAGGCCTAATGTACTAATATTTTGCAGTCCCTGGCAACCACAGAATTCTAGGAATCATGGAGACTTGAACTCCTCAATTCTTGCCTGTGAAGATTTAGTTCTGCAGGGGTCTCCCTTCAAGCTGAGATTCCAATAGAAACTCAAGTTCTAAAGTCGGATTTCAACCAACATTCCACCCTTTGGGGCTTAGAAATGCTTTTCTAAATTCCTTAATAGGAGGAAACCAGACAGAAATAACTCCTTTGATAGTTCTATCAGTCAAAGCCCCATGGATGTAACTCCACAGTCTAATTTCTAGCACTGTTAATAAACTGTTGTAAAATCTCCTTAAAAAACCGAAGCTTTATCCCAGGAAATGTCGCCATTTACCCAGAATTAGGGAAATGAAAATCTGTCACAATCACCTTATTCTAGACAGTCTTATTCTGCCCTGCAGTCTAGGTCCAGCTTAGCTAATGTCTCAGAATCCACAGGGCTTAGGTCCAACTTTCCTAGTCTATCTCCACGCCTTTCTTGCTTAGGTCCTCACCAGTGGCACCAGTGGGGCACCCCCTCGAAACCGGTCACTCTCGGACCCTGACTGGGCATGCACAGTAACATGGATGGCAAAGCCACAACTGGAAACGTAAAAGTAAATCTAGGACAAGAAGGTGTTCTTAACCTTGTGTCCCAGACCAGGGAAGGCCAGGGAAGCAGAGGGGCTCCCCTTCTCGAATGGATGTTTTTAAATGCACCAAACTACAAAGGCATTAAAAAAAATCATTTACGTTGAACTAGACGATTAAAATGTTCAAACAAACCAGTTCCCCGATGCCAGGTCTGGATAGAATGTATCCACGGCATTTCCCTGCTCTCCCGAGACCCTCAGAAGGCCAGACCCGGAGGAGGCAGAAGAAGCCCCACAGAGTTACCGGGGAGGGTTCTGGGGCTCAGGAAGGCAGGGGGATGGGGGGCGAAAGCTTCCCAAACTAAACCTGAACATCGGAAGGGAGATTTCCTCCACACCGAGAACGCATCCAAGCAGTTGAGGCTTTAGGACCCGGGCTCGCCTTCGCTTTTGCTACTGCTGCCCCGAAGGATGACGGCGTTCCGGCTGACCGACCCGAAGCTAGGGAGACCCCCACGGGGCGCCCCGGCTACGGCCCCCGCACAGCTCGCGGGGTTCGGTTGTCCGCCACCTCCCCATACCCCGGGGGCTGGGGGCGGGGCCCGTGGGGAGGGGAGGGGCCGGAAATGTTTACTCTCCGAGGCCCCGGCAAGCCCGGAGACTCCCGGCCCAGGTACACTTACGGGCCGAGCTCCTGCTGCTGCGGCGGCGGCGGCGGCGGTAGCCGAGGGCTCTGACGGGGCCGCCTTCCCCGGCGCTACATACCCGGCGCCAGCGCGGGCGGTGACGCCGGCCTCGGCCTCAGCGGCGGAGAAGCCTCCACCCCCGGGGGACGCGGCGGCGCCGGCCCCGGAAGGAGCTCGAGAGGGCACCGCGTCACCTCCGCCCGGTGGAGGCGAGAGACGAGGCGACGAGACGGCAGTGGCAGCCGCGTTAGCTGCGGTGGCGGCGTCGCTGCCTCGGCCTCAGCGCTGGGGTCCTGGGCCTCCCCTCCTCCGATTGTCTCCTCCTCCGCCTCCTCCTCTTTGGCTGACTCCTCCCCTCCCCTTTATCTTTCCTCCGCCCACTCCTCCTCCCCCTTTTCCCCTGGCCTCTCCTTTCTTCCCGTCTCCTTTTCTCCGCCCCTTCTCTTCTTTCTTCCTCCTCTTCAACCTACCTCCTCCCCTCTTCCCCTTCTCTTCCTCTCCCTTTCCTCCCCTTCCTTTCTTTTCCCCTCCTCCTACCCTTTCCTCCTCTTCTTTTCTCTTCTTCCTTCCTGCTCCCATCCTTCTTCCCCTTCTTTTCTGCCCTCTCCTCCCCTCTCTCTTTTCTTTTGCCTCGTCCCTGCTCCCTTCCTCTTCCTCTCTCCTCTTCCTAACTCCCTTCTCTTTACTCTCTCTTCTCCCTCCTTATCTCTTTCCTTTCTCTTCTCTCTCATCACAGACTCCAACTTAGGCAACTATGACCTAGTTAAACCTGCATCTGAACAAAAAAATCTCAACATACCCGACCAGCCTTTGCTTTAAGAACTCCAGGGAGGGGAAGCCCTCTCCTTTCTGAGGAGGAGGAAGAGGAGGCAGAATGTCAGGAACGTATCCAAATAGACAGATAGCATTTAATAGCATATGTTCTTGTCCTCAGGAAGGGTCCCTTCATTCCAACTGCTCGTACTGCTCTTCCAGTCACTCCTTCCCATCTTCTCTTTCCCCCCTCCCCCAAGCTGTGAACCCTATCTTTTCCTTGAGGCAGCTGCTGAAATTGGAAAACAGTGGGTGGTGTATGTAGACCACTGCACATTTCAACACATGCCCAGAGCTGCACCAACAGTCCTCGAATGGAAGGCTGGGGGAGAATACTCTAGCAGCTGAAACTGTGACCAGTCACCCCAGACACACAGACACACCAACCCCATGAAAGCACACATGGGGGCCTTGACCCAATTTATTTCCAGCCAGAGGCTCCTGACACAGAGACAATATCTGAGAAGACCCCAGGGAGGCAATGTCTTCCAGCTGAGGTGAGAGGGAACTAGGAGGCTTAGCACAGAATACAGGCACAAACTTATACTCTTATACTGTGAGGGCTAGGAATCTGGAGAGGACACCATTCCCCCTGGACCCAGCAGCACTGCCTTCCCATTTTAATGCCCCCTCAACCCCAACTGCATCCACAATAATCTACCCCCCCCCCCCAGCCCCATATTTCAGCAGCAACAACTAAGCATCTTCAGTTTGGCACAGTGTCCCCTTCCCCACCCCCAACTGTTCTTTTCATTGCCAGACAGTGAAGGTGAGGGTGGAAATCCTCCTACCCTCTCTCCCAGTCAGATGCTTAGGCATGGCTTTTATGACCTTTTTCATTGAGGTTTCCAGCCCAGAAATTGGTTCGGAGTGGTGGTGGAGGGTCTGAGTCTGTCTGGACTTAATAGGGTGATTCTGGAGAAAACACCTGGAACCAAGGCTTAGCCAAGGTTGAACAAGATAGGTTGGTGATAAGAAGTCAGTAACAGGGGGCTCAATAGTGTGAGCCCTTGATAGGGGGGTGGATTGGAGTCATTAGGCTGACCAAAGCTAGGGAAGGGTAAGAGCCTCAGTAGGTAAAACGCATCTTCTGTGGATACCCCAGTTTATCCAAGTTGGGGTGGCAGGCCAGCTGCACCATGGGAGGCGGCCCACACAGCAGCATCAACACATCATCCCCTGGGGCAGGCAGGTGCTCCTGGATCATGTCAGCAGTCACAAAGCCCTTGCCATAGGCCCAATCTGCAGGGGATGGGAAGAGGAGAAATGCAGCTGAGACTCCACATTGATCCAGGGTGTGGGGGATGTTCCCAGAGGCTCCATGTTATTAACTAGTGTTAAGGAATGGAGGAAGTAGCCACAAACACAGCCATTGGTAGCCACACCCTTTCCATGGACTCAGAGAAGAATAGAAATGAAGTGGGTCTTTGAGGTGGTCTCAACCCTTTCAGACATGGAAGGTGGAAACTCTACTTACGGGTTTTTCCATTTAAACCAGAAACCAGGATGGAGGAGGTCAGGACCTTGATGCTGAGGGAGAGGGAATAGGAGGGGACAGCATCAGGAATGTCCAGGAAGTTGTTACCTGTAGGAGGTTGATCCAAGGTGAACCAGAGTTTAAATCGTTCTGGATATCGGGCCTGCAATTCCTCCAGATCTTCTCGGAGGATTATATCCTTCTCAGTCTAAAATGTCAGGGAAAGAGAAAGTAAACTCCTCTAGAACCATCCAACACCCCTCTCCCCGCCCCCCAAAGGAAAACCCAAGCAAAAGCCTGATCTCTAAAGCAACACCTCAATCTCTAGCTCTATATATATAGCTCTATAATGGTCCCTTAATTAGTGGGGGAAAACATTTATTAAAGGAATAGCTCCAAATTCTAGAAAATAAGAATTTCAAAGAGCTAAACTGAAGGTAAATAAAAAGATCATAGTTGGAACCCTCTCATTTCACAATTGAGGAAACAAAGTCAGAGATATGATTTGCCCAAGGTCACACAGGAAGCATACCATTTGGGATAGGAGCCCAGTTCCTCCATCCTCCCACTTTCTAGAAACAAGTTCATGCTCTCATTTCCAACAGTCAAATCTCAGACTATTGCTGGGATGGGTTTGAAACAGTCTCCAGCCCTAGTTTATGGTACCCATGAGTATCATGCCCCACAGTCATCAGCCATTCTGCAGTCCTGGTACAGAGTAAATCCAACCAACCTGGTTGGCAAACAGTAGAAAGCACTGGGTTGGATCTTCAGGGTCCTTTAGGATGGCCCGGATGAGCTGCAACATTGGGGTGATCCCTAAATAAAGACCATTCCCCTTTGTTGTTATGTATCAGGAAGGACTGCTCCTGCCAAAAGCCTGGTTAACTCTTTTTCTCAATCCCACTTATTACCTACTCCATGTATTTACTCCATTTCCCATTCTCTCAGCATCCTGATTCTTTCTCCCCTCTGGTTTTCAAGGGCTTCTCTGTTTCCAAATAGGAATTACTCTTAACCCCAGAAAAATCTCAAGTATGAATTTTTACTGAGTGCTTTGGGTAAATCTGGTACAGGATTTATATTCATTCAAATGGTAAATTCATTTAAAGAATATAAGAATGTCTAAAATAAATTCCAGTCTAGGGCTCGAGTTGAAAGAAACACCTGTCAGCAAATATCTAATGATTCAGTGAGAGGCTGCATATCCATCTTCTGCAGAGCCATTCTGATTTATTTCTTTCCATACCAATCCAAAAAGGTCTGGATTTGAGATCATATGAGATGCCTCTTGATTTCAATCCCCCTTTTTTATTTTTCACAGCAACCCATCATTACCAATCCAGCTATGGGCATCTAACCCTTCCAAGTATCACTTGCTACCAGCATCATGACAATAGCCAACAGCATTGGGGGTAGACACAAGGACAACACACACCTGTCCCTCCGGCAATCATTCCCACCTTCTTTGCCACTCGGGGTTCTGCTGGAGATTTCTTGCTGGGGTGAATGTCAAACTTCCCTGAAAGAAGCCAAGGATAGAGAGGCAAAGGGGAAGTCAATATAAGGAACTGAAAATAAAAATGTAGGAGTAACCCTGGGTGCACTTTATTAAGTAATTATGAACCTTCATTTTGGAACCTCAGTGCAGTGGCAAATTTATTCATAGACTAGTTGCAGTATTCAAAGTGACCTGGCTACTGAGAGCAATATATCTTGGAAATATGAGTAGGGGTAGGCCACCTGTCTCTCATTACTGCCAGATCCCAGTATTCTTAGGGAAGAGAAGTGTTGTTCTGGGGCTACATCATGAGTCATGAGCAATCTTAGGCACTGAAGATGCCTTGCTGGTGAGACAAACAGGCACAGGGCCAGGTGTGACTCAACATTCCCTAGGAGACACCAGTAGGACTCAGGGGGTTAGGCTAACAGGCCCAGCTGTTGCAATAGGGGAAGAAGAGGGAGGAACAGCTATGAAATTTATCTCTAGTTCACTCTGAAGAGTAGGTTGAGAAAGCTCTTTTGAGGAGCAGAGAAGAAAACTAAATGTTTGTCCTGGTCATATCTATGTGTTACAACTGATGTATTTAGGACCATGGCTGTTCCCTCTAGCAGAGGAGACTAGATATTATATTACCAGAGCTATGCTTATGTGGAAAAGGAGCCCTAGGTTTAGATGTATAAAAAATAAAAGAGGTATGTATAATGCAGATAACATTCAAATTGCACACAATGATTAAAAGGCCTCAGAACCTAAAAAACTAGAGGTAGGATTAAGAAGCAGTAGGGCTGTCTCATATCTAAAACATATAGAAAACTTGGTCAAATTTATGGGAATAAGACCCATCCCCAACTGACAAATGGGCAAAAGATATGAACAGACTGTTTTTGAATGAAGAAATAAAAGCCATATAGAGGTATATGAAAAAATGCTTTAAATTATTACTGATTAGAGAAATATACAAACCAAAATAATTCTGAGGTATCACCTCACACCTATCAGATTGGCCAAAGTGACAAATGTTGGAGAGGATGTGGAAAATGAAGGCATTAATACACTGTTGGTTGAACTGTGAACTGATCCAATAATTTTAGAGAACAATTTGGAATTACACCCAGAGAGCTATAAAACTGTATATACCCTGAGACCCAGCAAGGTTTCCCAAGGAGATCAGTGAAAAGGGAAAACAACCTTTATTGTCCAAAATATTTATAGCAGCTCTCTTTGTGGCAAAGAATTGGAAATTGAGGGATGTCCATCATTTGGGGAATGGCTGGTCTAATTGTAGCATATAATTGTGATGGAATACTACTGCACTGTAATGAACTATGAGCAAATTGAATTTTTTAAACCTGGAAAGGGGAGTGATGGAAGGCAAGGAGAGAACATGAATTGGAGGATGTCAGAAAAGGATTATTAAAAATTGTATCACTATGTAGTCTGGAAATTTCTTTCATTAAAAAAGCTTGGAAAGAACTCCATGACATAAAGAAGAATGTGATGAGTAGAGCCAAGAGAACATTATATACAGCTACAGATTTAATATTTGAATAATAACTTGTGGATGTTTCTCTTCAGAGAATGATTTGAAAAAATGGAAATATGAAAGATATAATCTATATATACACAACTGTTTGCCAAATGATGTCGTCTATGGTATGGGGAAGGGAGAAAGGAATTGTGTTATCTGGAAATAAATTCTATTAATAAAGAAAGAAAAAAGAATAAGCAGTAGGGGCTGATACCTTTCCCATTATAAGTGAGCATTCCACTTGGCCCCCGAAACTCCACCATATCTCCAATCTTTAGGCTGTCAAGGTACTGAGACATCTTTCCACCCTCAGGGAATTTGGCATGTACTCCTTTCAAGTAGATCTGCATTGAGGAGAGAATGGCATCTAACCAATTTCATCAGCTATATAACCTCATTTTTCCCAATTACATTTCTAGCTTTTTCTTCACAGATATAACCCAAACTTCAGAAATTCCACATTTCTGGTTGCTGAGTCAGTTGGTTGACTGATCTTGAGTTTAGGGCAAGGATTGTACATACTCCTTTTCTCCATCCCACAAAGGCTACCTGTCCTCAATAGACCCAGTGAATTCTCAGAAAATCCAGGAAAATATTGGGGAGGGGGAACAAAGGAAGAATATTTGAGACCCTATTTCATACCTTGATGACTAGATCCACATAGCCCTTGTTATCATCACTGGTGACAGGTGTGTAAGGTCGGACAACCAAGTTGCCATCAATTCGGGCAGAGAGGTAGACATGTTTTCCTGATGACCATGTAGAAAGTTCAGTGTGAGGGTGAGCAGCCTGGAAAATCCTCCAGCCCTTCCTGCTTTCTTATTCAGTGAGTTTTAAAGTAGCTTTTGAATTTGAGCCCACCTATTCTCTTTGTTCCAGGTCAGAATGAGTCATGGAGCAAAAGAAGAGTGTGCTCAGTACTCATTCTAGATATAGCAAAGTTTTACATGGGGCTACCTATGAAGAGAGGAGATCCTTTCTTGCTCCTAGTCAGATCCCCAATGATCCATCAGACAAAATTAGAAGAACCTTGGACATTTGTCCCAGAGCCCCAGTAAGGGGTTGTGGGGAAGAGAGATGGCCCAGGTGAATGAAAGGATTAGATTATGGAAATTAACAGTCTCTTACCCTAACAAGAGTCAGCAACAATGATATCAAGTCCAGGGGGATGGAAGGGGGCAAAAAAATGAAAACCACACCCTAGCAATGGGACATTATGGCATTTACCAGACTGGAAACGGAATCATGAAATACAAGGAAATCTGGGATCCAGGGGAAAAGAGGAGAAATGGAATAATAGGAGGAGGAAAAGAAGGCTCCTGTTCTTTCTATGCAGTGATCAGGAAGCATCTCCTTTCCTAGACCTCTGCCCACCAGAGATCTTACCTATGGGTAGTCCCAGGATGTGATGGGCAGAAGGCAGGGCAAAACGGAATTTCTTGGTGTTGTGGCTGACAGTCTACAAGTTAAAAGCACATCTCAGTATATGACCACTACTACCCCCTTGTCTTCTTTTCTAAGCTCCTTTCCCATCCCCACCTCCAACACACATTTCCCCACACATAACTTGCCGTCTTATCCAGCAGTCTCAGCAAGTACTTCTCATTGGGGTCCAGAAGAGTGACGGGCGCCCTTCGAGACCTACGAACCAGGTAGGAGCCTAGGGCCAAACCTAGCAGGGACAGGAGTCCCACCCCCAAGGAGGCCAGCAGGGCAGTGCTCTGTGGGAGACAGGAGTCAGAGTGAGGGACTGGGTGGGTCAGTTCAGGAGCCCTGGGACGCTTCACAAGCCGAGCCTCCAGATCGCCCAGCACCTAGATGGTGTTGCTGGAGAACCAGGATGTCCCAGGGTCTAGGGTAAGGCGCGTCTTGGGGGTCTGAGACAGGTAACAGGGATGTCTCCAAAAACGGGCGTTGGGTTGGGCAGGGGAAGGGATCCCGGGTCTGGGCATGGGTGCAGGTAGAATGAGGGGCGGAGTTCACGTGGGATGCAGAGTAGAGCTGCAGAATACAGGGGCCTAGGAGTTCCGATAAGGGGGAGACAGAGGGGGCAAAGCTGGGTAGAGGTAGGCGTGAAAGGTAGGAGGCTCTCACCGGCTGGATCCCCATGGTCAAGTGCGGAGTCCGCTCCCTAAGGCTCCCAGGCCCGATCCCACAATGCGCCGCGGGGCGGGGCGGGGCAGGACCAGACTGGGAAGGATAGTGAGAAAAAAGAAGGGGAGGAGAAAGGAGGGAAGGAAGGCGAGAAGATAGAAAAGATGAAAGGAAGAGGAGGGAAGGAAAGAAAAGAGAGAGGAGCGAAAAGGAAGTAGAGGAGGGAAGCGAAGAAAGGAAGATAGGAGGGGAGAGGAAAGGAAAAGAGGAGAGAGTAATGGAAAATAAGGGAGAGGAGCAGAAGAGGTGAAAGAAAGAAAGAAGCTCCATTATTCTCCTATATTAAAAATCTTGTTGCTGTATTTTAAATTTCCGTTCTCTCAAGTATTATATTTTATTTAAAATAAATGTTTGTTTTCTTTTGCTTTTATGACACTACATTTCTCTGCTTCTAGAAAGACACCCATTATAAGAATTTGTTTTAAAGGAATTTAAAAAAAAGTTCCACAAAACTAACCAATAAATCAAAGAGATATCACCTTACAGGTAGTATTCCTCACCCATGGTTCCTCTTTCTCTATGGAGAAGTATCTCACACTCATTTCTTTTTTGTCTTTTTTTTTAAAAACCCTTACCTTCCATCTTCCATTGGCTCCAAGGCAGAAGAGTGGTAAGGGCTAGGCAATGGGGGTCAAGTGACTTGCCCAGGGTCACATTTGAATCTAGGACTTCCCATCTCTAGGCCTGGTTCTCAATCCACTGAGCTACCCAGCTGCCCCCTCACACTCATTTCTAATTAAGATTTGAGAGCAGGGAAATATATTAGAAATCAGGTGTTTTCTGTAAAAAAGCCACCACAAGAAAACTCTGGTCACAGGCTTTACTGTATTCTCTTCCTCTTTGGGAACCTAACCTCAGTGAAAATATCCAACTGTGTCAATCCTTTTTCTTTTTGCCCCTGTTTGAATCTTCTTAGAGTTTAAGGGCAAGAGAGTGGTATTTAAGGAGCCATTTTGGGGAAGTGGAAGGAAGACTAGGCTTGAAGTTGCATGACTTGAATTGAATTTCCAGTTGTAAAATTTACTTGCTGTGAGACCCTGATCTTCAGGCTTTTCATTTGTAAATTTCAGATGATATTTGTACCACCTACTTTTCAAGTTCATAGGTGTATAATGCTGGAAGGGACCTTGGTGTCAACTAGTTCAATTCTCTCTCTTTTTTTTTTTAAACTCTTACCTTCTGTCCTAGCATCAATTCAAAGATTGGAGAGGAGCAAGGACTAAACAATTGTGGTTGAATAACTTGCCTTGTGGGTGAATGTGTGGAGACAAAAGAATTAATTTGTTCTTCTCAAGGTGGGGGACCTCAAGTATGGTCTGTTATTACCACTGGCCTAGTGAGTTGGGAGGCTGCTTATTTCAAGAAAGCAAACCAATTGGCTATCCTGCCTCCTTATCTCCTCTGACCTTATGGAGCCATAGCTTATGCTATGTAACTTGTTGCTTTCTGATTGGCTAGACTTTCATGCCTAGATTGTAAATTTGGCACCCCAGATCATGGGGCATCTGACTGAGAGGGGAGGGGGCTTTGTGTCAAGAATCTATAAAATGCTTATATCTGTACCCATTGCCATTAGGGAGTGTCTCTTTACTTATGAGTAAGAATAAAGACTGTATCTAGGACTACTCACTCTCTGACTTTAGGTTTGTAATTATAATTTGGGTGGATGGTCTTCTATTTCATCCCACACAGTGAAGAAAAGGTGATGTAGGGGCAGCTGGTGGCTCAATGGATTGAGAGCCAGGCCTGAAGTCAGGAGGACCTGGGTTCAAATTTGGCCTCAGATATTTCCTAGCTGTGTGATCCTGGGTAAGTCACTTAACCCCAGTTATCAAGCCCTTATTGCTTTTTTGCCTTCCAACCAATATTTAGTATTGATTCTAAGAAGGAAGGAAAGGGTTTTTTTTTGTTTGGCTTTTAAGAAAAGAAATGAAAAGGGGGTCTGATATGAGAGATGTTGCAGCATTAGGATTAACAGGATTTGACAACAATTAGATATTGGAGGTGAGAGAAAAATGGCTCCTAGGTTATAAACTTAAGGGTCAGGAAAGATGTTGGTAGCTTCAACAGAAATAAAGATTTTGGGCTTAAAAGATAGTAGAGAAGATGATGGGGCAGATAGGTGGCACAGTAGATAGAGTGACCTGGAGTCAGGAACACTCATCTTCCTGAATTCAATTCTAGCCTCAGACACTTAACTAGCCATGTGACCCTGGGCAAGTCACGTAACCCTCTTTGTCTCAGTTCCTCTCATCTATAAATGAGCTGGAGAAAGAAATGGCAAACCACTCTAGTATCTTTGCCAAGAAAGTCCCAAATGGGGTCAGGAAGAGTTAGCTATCACTAAAAAATGACTAAATAACAAAGAGAAGATGATTGTTTTCACTTGGGAATATTGAGCTTGAAATGCTGATAATGAATCCAAGTGGAGATGTCTAGCAGTCAGAGATATTTGACTGGAAGTTTGAAAGAGATCACAGCAGTATATACAGGTATTCCTTCCCCAAAGCAGGGTAGGAGCATGCATAGCATCCCCAGTGATCTGGAAAATCCATGTAAAAATTTTTGGCCCTCCTTTATTACCAGAGAAGTATGATTTTTTAATTTTTCTTTTACACAGTGTTTACAGTACCTTATATGCATTATGAGTTACTAAACTTTTAAAAATATCTACTTTCTAGCCTTTGTGTGTCATTTGTTGACTTTCTCATTCTTTCCCCAAACTTTAAGTTTTTACTTATTGTAACTTAAATATGGGGCACCTAGGTGGTTCAATGGATTGAGAGCCAGACCTAGAGACAGGAAGTCCTAGCTTCAAATCTGGCCTCAGGCACTTCCTAGGTGTGTGACCCTGAACAAGTCACTTAAGTGCTGCTTTTCTTTTTTTCCTTTGCTGCTCTTCTGCCTTGGAAACAATGCTTAGTATTGATACTAAGACAGAAGGAAAAGGTTTAAGAAAAAGACTTTGTTTATATTTATGGTATTAAAAGATGAAATATATTGATATGATATAATACTATACAGATATTTTATGTATTTTTGAGTTTCTAAACTTTTTCCGAATCACCTGCTGGCCTTTCTTTGTTGTCTGAGCCTTGGCAAAACTGCCCATAAGAAATGTAATTTCTCACGGCAACCTGAGATAAATCAAAACCTTGATGGGGAAAGTCTTGGTGTGGAAAGGATACTTCTTTATAGATTTGGGAGTTATCTATATTGACATGCTAATTGAACTCAGAGGAGTGTGTTATATTGCAAGGAAGGAAATAAAGAGAGAAGAGGTTCTGGTAGAGTGTTGGATGGAGAGAGGAGGGTGAAAACTCATAATTAGGAGTTGTAACCAAACAGGGATGTGCTGAAGCTCTCATACACATTATTAATTTTCATTGTGGGCATTTATGCCTCTGAAACTGTCAAATGCTACAAATCAGACTTAATTTATTGTTTTGTTGATTGTCTAGATGTAAAGTGATGGTAAAAATGTTAATAATGCAGAGTACACTTAAAAGTGTGTTGTAAGTTTTGAGAGCTGGTTGTCAAATATTTACTACCATATCCTTGGAGGTAGATAATGATAACAGAAAGGAGACTAGGGAGAAGTCATAGGAGTAGGAGAGATAAATATCACAGATTTCAAGGGAAGAGAGTGGTTATTGGGGTCAAAAGATTCAGAAAAGTCAAGAAGAACAAGGACTGGGAGAGATCATGGAATTTAATTCTACAGAGATCACTGGTAATCTCTAAGGGAGAAATTTCAGTAGAAAGGAGAGGTCAGAAGCCAGACTATATGGTGTTAATTAAGAAGAAAGTGGGAGAGGGCAAGTAGAGGCAGCAAAAACAGATCACCTTTTATAAGAATTTCACTGAAGTTTTCTATATGAACAAATTGTCTGTGTAATAAGCCCATTCATCAGTTTATAACTCCAAGGCTATTCTTAGCCTGTCAGAAAGCCTCTTAATGAAGGGCAGGGTTTTTGTTAACACACTTCAATATTTAAGAGGCATCATGATCTCATATGTGTCAATATTTCTGCTGCCATTACAGATTGAAAGCCATCTGTCTGGCCCTTTACCTGGTCACTTGCTCTCTCTCTCTCTCTCTCTCTCTCTCTCTCTCTCTCTCTCTCTCTCACTCACTCTCTACTTGACTGGGTATCTTTATTTCACCCTGACTAGAAGTACAACTTTTATTTATTTATTTTATTAAATTTTATTTTTTCAATTACATGTAGAAACAATTTTGACAATTGTTTTCTGACATTTTTGAGATTCAGATTCTTTCCCTCCTTCCTTTCCCTACTCCTCAAGGTGGTAAATAGTCTGTGATAGGTTATGACAGTGCTTTGATGCAATGTTTTTCCATATTTCCCATTGTCCTGATTGAAGGCACATTGCATATACAATTAAAAAAAATCTTTTTGGACAGCAGGAAGGACCAGGTGCTGAGAAATATACTGATTACAATCAGGTGGATTTTCCCTTCTATTCTGGGTTTACCTTACTGTTCATCTATAATGTTTGTACAGATAATGGACTAACTCAGGAGTTTTACCCATCTAAGTGCATGTTAACATCTAAACAATATTCATTCCTTATTAACTTTGTTTTTCTTATAATGAAAGGTAGGTGTATCTCTCTCTCTCTCTCTCTCTCTCTCTCTCTCTCTCTCTCTCTCTCTCTCTCTTTCTCTCTCTCTCTCTCTCTCTTTCTCTCTCTCTCTCTCTCTCTCTCATCCTTACTTTCTGTCTTAGAATCAATACTGTGTATTGGTTCCATGGCAGAAGAGTGGTAAGGGCTAGGCAAGGGGTGGGGGGGTTAAGTGACTTGCCCAGGGTCATACAGCTGGGAAGTGTCTGAGGTCTTATTTGAATCTAGGACCTCTCGTCTCTAGGTCTGGTGCTCTATGTCCTGTGCTACCAGCTGCCCTGATCCTGCATATATCTTGTTAGTACATAGTTGTACGTTGTCCCCCTCTCCCCCCATGAGACTGTGAGCTCCTTGAGGACAAGGACTCTTTTTTTCTTTCCTGTCTTTGTATCTCCAGTATTTAGAGCAGTGGCCATACTATAGTAGGTGTGTAATAAATACTTGTTGAGGTGACTCTCATCATCATAATTATTGCTTATATTCAATAAATACTTGACATGCTAGGAACATGTTCTTTATACTCTTATTCAATTGTGACTCTGAAGATATTAAATACTATAGAAAATTGTCTGAAAATCTGGCTGTTCCCTTTTTACATTTTAATTGACTATCCTTATAAAAATTAGTGTGTGTATACATAAATATATGTATACACGTACATTCACATGTATATAAATATTCACATACATACATGTATATGAAAAAGTAGTCATATATATTGGTAGTTGTAGCTGTTGTTTCAGTGTTGGTGTTGATGATTACTGGTTGCTGGACAAGCAAGTCATTTAACCTCTCTGGGATTTGTTATTTGCAAAATAACTTACAGAATTGCTATGAGGAAAGCCCTTTGGCACCTTGAAAGTGCTAAGTAAATTAGAGTTATGTATTGGTAATACTGCCTTCCATGGTCTTTTCTATTTTTTTGGGACCTTCCATTCTTTGAGATATTAGAAGAGCAATGTTTTAGTGCTTTTAAAAATTGGTCTACCTTTACCTGGATTTCTTTTCCGAACTCCTTGAGACCAAAGACTAATTTTTAATTTTCTTTTTTATTCTTAGCAAATTAGCACAAAGTCTGGCACATAGTAGGTTCTTTAAATTAAAAAAACAAAAACAAACCAACTCTTCCCTTTTGTCTTAGAATTGATTACTAAGTATCCATTCCAAAGCAGAAAAACAGTAAAGGGTAGGAAACTGGAGTTAAGTGATTTGCCTAGGGTCACATAGTTGGGAAGTATCTGAGGTCTGATTTGATACCAGGGTCTCCCATCTCCCAGCTCACTACCCACTGAGCAATCTAGCTGCCCCCACATAGTAGATCCTTAACAAATGTTTATTGACTGATTGTATATGTTTGATCATATGTACCTTCTCTTTTTGACTTTAGGACGCACAACAACCTTAAAAGGAGGCACTCTTTTCAGTTACTTCCTCAAATAGTATGAGGTGGTAGAGACCAACAGTTATGCTCCAGTACTGTCACTGATGAGAATAGATTGCCATAGAAACACTGGCAGATCTATTCCATTTCTCATATATCCACCCACATTCCTACGTCATCAACAACTAAGCACATCTCCTTCCTCCCAAAGGGGAAAGGGGAAAAATTTTTTTTCATGAGAGCCAATATTACTGCTATGGCCTTTACCCAAAAAAGGGAATGATTTGACTAACAGTTCTCTCTCCAACTTCACAAAAATACTTTCTAGCATATATGGCATGAACTTCAGGAAATATGTAGGGAACAGGGATTAGGAATTGTATTGATTCCCTCTCTTGTCTCTTTAATTCTGAAGGAAAAGGAAAAGGATGGCCACCTTTAAATAGAAATAAAAAATTTAAAATGTTAGTTTTAGAGTCAGAAGGTACGTTTATGGTCTTCTAACATAACCACTCCACCAAGAACATTAACTTTCTGATGAGACATCATAGAACTCCTGTTTAAATATCTTCAAGAAAGAGAAATTCATTGCTCTACCAGGCAGCTCCATTCCACTTCTGCATCACTTACCGAGGAATTGAATCTGTTTTGTTCTCCACTGAGAGCCTCATTAAGGATGTCCTCAATACATGTGCATATGATTCTAATAAAAATATGTATATTTATAGGAAAGGAGATATATGTCAGCTGTTCTCATCTTGATCATTAAAAAAAAAGTTTTTGTGGTATCTTTCCTTTTTCAATTCTCTATTCTTCAATGTCCTCAAAACTGTGTTGCCATCAACATCTCCTCTATGTAGAATTGATTTAGTCTAGCAATTTTCTCCATTTTATTTTTTTGTAAAGATATTTTATTTTACCAATTATAGGTAATAATAATTTTCCACATAAGTTTTTTGAAGTTATAAGATCCAAATTGTCTTCCTCTCTCTTTTTTCCTCCCCCCTCCTGGAGATGGTAAGCAATTTGATCCAGGTTGTACACATATTATCATGCAAAACATATTTCCATTTGTTCATTGTTGCAAGAGAATACTCATATAAAACAACCCCCCCCAATAAAAACATAAATAAAGTGAAAAATCATTTGCTTTGATCTGCATTCCAACTCCAATGGTTCTTTCTCTGGAGGCAGATAGCATTCTTTGTCATAAGTTCTTCAAAATTGTCCTGGATCATTGTATTGCCAAGAGTAACTAAATCTTTCCCATTTAATCATTCCATAATATTGCTATTACTGTGTACAATGTTCTTCTGGTTCTGCTTATTTTACTCTGCATCAGTTCATGTAGGTTTTTTCCAGCTTTTTCTGAAATCATCCTGTTCATCATTTCTTATAGCATTCCATTCTTCTTCTTCTTCTTCTTCTTCTTCTTCTTCTTCTTCTTCTTCTTCTTCTTCTTCTTCTTCTTCTTCTTCTTCTTCTTCTTCTTCTTCTTCTTCTTCTTCTTCTTCTTCTTCTTCTTCTTCTTCTTCTTCTTTCTTCTTCTTTCTTCTTCTTTCTTCTTCTTTCTTCTTCTTTCTTCTTCTTTCTTCTTCTTTCTTCTTCTTTCTTCTTCTTTCTTCTTCTTTCTTCTTCTTTCTTCTTCTTTCTTCTTCTTTCTTCTTCTTCTTTCTTCTTCTTCTTCCCATCATATACCACATTTTTTTTGTTATTCCCCAAAGGATGGACATCCCCTCAATTACCAATTCTTTGTCACCACAAAAAGAGCAGCTATAACTATTTTTGTACAAGTAAGTCCTTTTCTCCTTAAAAAATTTTTTTTGTGGGAATACAGACTAGTGGTGGTATTACAGGGTCAAAGTGAATGCATAGTTTTATAGCCCTTTGAGCATAGTTTCAAATTGCCTTCCAGAATGGTTGGATTAGTTTACAGCTCCATCAACAAAGCATAAGTGTCCCAATTCTGCCATATTGCCTCCAACATTTATGAATCTCCTTTACTATCATATTGGTCAACCTAATAGGTGTGAGGTGGTGCCTTGGAATTGCTTTAGTTTGCATTTCTCTAATCAAGAGTGATTTAGAACATTTTTTCATGATTGATAATAGCTTTGATTTCTTCATCTGAAAACTGCTTGTTCATATCCTTTGACCATTTCTCAATTAGAGAATGACTTATATTCTCATAAATTTGACTTAGTTCTCTATATATTTGAGAACTGAGACTTTTTCGGAGAAATTTGTTTAAAAATCTTCCCCCAGCTTGTTGTTTCTCTTTTAATCTTGGTTACATTGGCTTTGTTTGTACAAATCTTTTAAATTTAACAGCCAAAATTATTCATTTTATATCTTATAATATTCTCCATCACTTGTTTGGTCATAAATTTTTCCCTTCTCCACAAATATGACAGGTAAAGTATTCTATTTTCCCCTAATTTACTTAAGATATTGCCCTTTACTTAAGATATGCCCTTTAAATCATATACCCATTTTGACCGTAACTTGGTATAGGGTATGAAATATTGGTCTATACCTGCTTTCTGCATCTTTATTTTCTTCAGAATTTTTCTATCTTCTCTATAAGCACACCAGGGACTTTGATATTGGAATTCTAGTGTGTTAAATCTACAGTCCTTGATAGTGAAAGAAAATATTTGTTATAAAAATCTTTGTGGAGTTTTTTCCATTTTTCTCCTTTTCACTGACCTCCTTTTATTTCTTTCCTTTAGAAATGGCTTTGCTTCTTGGGTTTCTCACAAAGCTTTCTTTAAACTAGTCTAATCTATCACAACTTCTCTCTATTTTACTGGGTAATTCTGCTTATAATCTTTCATATTTTCCAACCTATTTCCTTATATTCCTCACCTATTCCCACCTTTGCACTAAAATCCCAAATCTCAAAATATCTTGTTTTAGTTTTTTTACTTCTTCATTTTTTTATTCTGAAGTTAACCACCCAACCCTCCTAAGCATTTTCATATACACAACTGAAAACAAAAAAAGGATTATAGCATATATAAAACCATGAGTCTCCATTTCAAACTACTTGTTTTTTTTTTAATGAAAAAGAAGAAATTCTATCATTACTTTGAAAATTGTCCTGCTTGTCTGTGCTTTCAGTAGTTCTCTTTTGGAAGGGGCATCATTATTGCTACTTTCCCTCTCTTTTGCCCTCCTCCCCCCCCAAAAAAAGGAAAAAATCCTTATAACAAGTAAGGGTAGTCAAGCAAAACAAAACCATACAATGGCCATAAAACCACTGTACATCTTTCTCTGCATCCTGAGGTCATCATGTCTCAGGCAGTGAGTGAATAATCTGTTAGGCCCTAGCATATTCTTTTCTGTGGTAAGCACTTTGATGTGATTGCTGTACTCCAGGTTGTGAATTGAAGTGCTACTAAATGAGTATATAGAAAGAGTAGGATTAAGGGGCCTCAGATACTTCCCAGTTGTATGACCCTGGGCAAGTCACAACCCCCATTGCCTAGATCAGCGGTTCTCAACCTCTCAATTTGTAGCAATGAGAATACATAATGCATATCAGGTATTTACATTCCGAATCATAACTGTAGCAAAATCACAGTTTTGAAGTAGCCACCAAAATAAGTTTTTGGTTTGGGATCACCGCAACATGAGGAACTGTATTGCCGGGTCACGGCATTAGAAAGGTTGAGAACCACTGGCCTAGACATTGCCACTCTTCTGCCTTGGAACCAATACACAGTATTGATTCTAAGGTTTGGAAGGTAAGGGTTAAATTAAATTAAAAAAAAGTTTCCCCAATCCACACGACGAGATTATAGTCATTGTTAGTCCTTGATCACTCAGACAGTCATAAATAATTATTAAACCTACTAAATAGCAAGCCCTGGGGATTAAAAAAAAAAAGCAAAAGGCAGTTTTTGCCCTTAAGAAGCTCATAATGGTGGAGACAAGCAAATGAATATGCATAAACAAGTTACTAATGGTTAACCAAGAAATAATTGAGAGGGAAAAGCACTAGAAAGGTTTCAGTTAAAGATGGAATTTTAGTTGGGACTTAAAGGAAACCAGGGAAACCAGTAGGTAGACATGGGTAGGGAGAGCCTTTCAGGCATGAGACCAGCCAGAGAAAATGACTAAAGGATCCACTGTTAATCAGTTTCAGCAGTTGCCTTAGGAGAAGAGAAGGTTCATAGATAGGAGTTAGGAGGTTGTCTAGAAGGAGGGATGGATAGTGTCAGTTTGAGTGAAGGGACTTACTTTAATGCCTGAGGAAACCAGACATTGAAGGTCTTAAAACAAAGACAGGTATGTTATAGGATGATTCTTGTTCAGGTACAGGTTGGATCAAATGACCTCTGAGAGCCGTTCCAACTGTATAATTTTTGTAAAATCCAGACTTAAAATATTTTTTGAGAAAAAAAAAACTTTAGGAAAAGAAGATTGTTAACTCCTCAAATCAAGAAAATGAACTGTTTGGAGAAGGTCACACAAAGAAATCTAAAAGAAACCTACACTGCATCAGAAGATCCAGAATGAACTTTGGGATGTATTGAGTGAACTTAAGGGGGTTGAACATATTTATTCTGAATGTAAACTCTTAGGCCAAAGGGGATTACTCCCTACTTGGCTTTTTGACAATGTGCCTACCAATCATTGGTTTTGCTCTCTCTTTCTCTTATCTCCAACTGTTGTAGTTTCTTCTTAGAAAGTGCAACATTGTATGCACCTTTAGTTAGATGATCTTTAGAGGTATAAGCTAGTTATATTAAATGATTCATTGGGAAGATTAGATTGTGAAGATAGGATTAACTTTCCCCTTGTGTATTTTTAGATAATCAAATCAAGAACTTAAAGTACCCCTACTTACCAGTGTAAGTAGGCCTCTACCCCTCCCTCAACCCCCCCCTTGGGCAGGGCTATGCAAATTGAAAGACTGCCTTTGGTTTCTGTGAGGAGGGAGGAGTGAAAGGAAGTGACAGGAAGTGATATGGAAAAAGGGGGTCTAAAAAGAGACCAACATGGTCTGGGAAATTCATTCTTTTCCTAGCATTTAGAGAGATTGACTCTGGGCATTCCTTTCCTGGCTTCTGGAGAGATTCGTTGCAGAGATTTCTGCTTTAGCTTTGGAGAAAGCTGTGTTGGTGGAAACTTGCCTGAAGACACCACTGAGACTTCTGGCTTGGAGAGATTCCTGCCTTGGTGGCTCTTTGAGGAGACCCTCTCTACTTGTTGGTACTTTGGTGGGACACTCCCTTCAGCATGAGTTCTGGTGAGATTCTTGGTAGTCTTAACCTCATGTGCACTGAAGGTTCTTGATAGATTCTTCAGAGTCTCCTGGCTCTTCAGATTTTAGCTTCCTAATTAGGACTTTGGATTCTGTAGAGATTCACTTTCAGATTTGAATTTGCCGTCTGGAGACATTATGATTAAACTTAGGGAATTTGTAGCTAGGCAGTACTTTCTATCTCTTTATTTACATTTTCCCACTTTTGCTCTTTCTACCTCTTTACAAATAAAGTTGCTAAAAGTCATTTTGACTTAAGCTGTAATATTTTTAAATTGGCGACCATAATATTTCTTTAGTACTTTCATATTAGCATAATAACTTAAATTTAAATTCTTACACAACTCTGATATTTGCCATACTGTCAATCAGAGTGTTAGCTAGCTATCCTAGTGATAGGGGCAGACAGTAGGCAGTGAGGGGTAGTAATAGGAACAAGACCTTCATACTCTAAAATCTTGTATTTCTTGCCAGTTAGCATTGGTTAAATATTGACTACAAAACCTGTAGTTTCAGCATTAGTCAAGCATGAATTGCAGTTTGATCAGTTACCCATTATGTGTATTGGATCTGGAATATTATATACTAGGGATTAGCTTTGTGCCTAATCTGTTTTATTAATTACTCATATTGTTCAATATTTACTTTAGTTCACAGCCATAAGATATAATTACCTATAGTGGTTCTCTGATGCAATGCATCCCCCCTTCCCATATTCTCATTCCAGAAGGGTAGTGAGATCTCTTCCACATTCACAAATGATGACAAGGTGGAAAATGGGGAACAAGGGACCTGCACACTGAGGACTCTGGCATTCCAGAAGGATTCCCCAAACTTGCACATGCTCCTTACTCTCTATACATGTCAAACCCCAAAACACACATCTACCTGAATTTGGCCATGCTCATTTTCCAGGGTTTTGAGGAGGGGTGAAGATTTCTCTGGAATGGATGATTATCCCCCAGACCCTAATGAATATGATAACCCTGATCCACAGAGTGTGGAAGCTGCTACCCTACAAATGGGGCTACTACTCCACACATGAAGCTACCACTCTATAACTAGGACTACTGCTCTATTACCTATTGGGTTAGAGCTGCTACTCCATCAGTCCAGGGCTTGGGAGCTGCTATTTGACTCTTGGAACTGCTATTTCCTATCTGGAGAGCAGCTATTCCTTTAGCTCCAGAGAGGCTACTATAATAATTAAAATGGGTTTGACAAATATAAGAATTTAAAAATTGTTGTGGTCACTGTTTATAAAAATTAACTTTTTCCCATTTGAATAAGTATTTAGTCAATTTAGAACATTATTCCTTGGTTACAATAATCACATTATTTCCCTCCCTCCCCTCCACCCACTCTTCCTGCAGTCAACGTGCAATTTCATTGGGTATTACTTGTGTCCTTGATCAGAACCTATTTCTATGTTGTTTACACCAAGATGTTCATTTAGAGTCTACAACCCCAACAATATGCCTTCAACCCATGTGATCAAGCAGTTGTTTTTCTTCTGTGTTTCTTTTCCCACAGTTCTTCCTCTGGATGTGGATAGTGTTCTTTCTCATTTGTCCCTCTGAATAGTTCTGGATCATTGCATTGCTACTAGTAGAGAAGTACATTACATTCGATTGTGCCACAGTGTATCAGTCTCTGTGTACAATGTTTCCCTGGTTCTGTTCTTCTCACTCTGGAGGTTGTTCCAGTCCCTAATAATTAAATCTTAAGTCATGAGGCTATTAGTAGCTTTAGTAGCTTTATTACAGCAAGGTAGAGATAATAAAGGGGGAAATGTAGGAAGGAGGTAGAAAATTTTGCTTAGCTAAATACCATAAGTCCGAATCTGAGTGCTTCCAGACCAAAGAGAGTGTCTCACCAAAGACAGGAGAAGAGCTGAAGAGCCAGTGTCTCTGGCCAGAGTCTCCTCAACCCAAGCAAGTCACCAAAGCCAAACTCCTCAAGTCACCAACACTGAATCCAAGACAGAATTGAATGCCTAATGAAGCTGCGCTGCACTAGACAGAGCCACCTAAAGACCCTGAGGGTCCCAGAGGCTCCTGCTTATCTGCAGTTTTCTACACCCATCAGTTCTCCCCATCACATTTCAGGAATCAATCAAAGTTTCTTAATTTGCCTGGCACTGCTGAGGGGACAGTGCCTGGGATCTACCTTCAGTCCTCTGAAGGTGTGAATTTTTATCAAAAGGATCCTTGAGTTCCTGACTAATTAAGTTAAAAGGGTGGAGCACTCCAAGTACTTGATTGACTAAGTTAAAGATTAAAAAAAAATCCCTTTCATACTACTCTACTAGCACTTGGATTTATCCATCACACCATATTCTCTCTGGAACAATATGAGCTCAATTTTTTTGTGAGTTCAGCAGGTCATAAATAACATAAACCAGGAAGTTGCCTAGGAGATTAGGGATTTTATTTATTTATTTATTTTTTAAAATCCTTACCTTCCTCTTGGAGTCACTACTGTGTATTGGCTCCAAGGCAGAAGAGTGGTAAGGGCTAGGCAATGGGGGTCAAGTGACTTGCCCAGGGTCACACAGCTGGGAAGTGTCTGAGGTCAGATTTGAACCCAGGACCTCCTGTCTCTAGGCCTGGCTCTCAATCCATTGAGTCACCCAGCTGTCCGCTGAGATTTGGGATTTTAGAAAAAGCTGACCAGACATGGCATGAAAATTAAAGAAAAGGAATCATTTTGAAGTCATTCTTATAGATCATCTTCTACCAAGGCTGGTGGACATTGAGACATTCCCTTCATTTTTCTTCTAGTCACATTTCTGACTTTCTGGACTTGGTAACCTTGCTTCCATACTGGGGACTTTGAGGGCAGAGACAGTTTTTGTTTTCTTTGTATTTGTATTCCCAGTCCTTAGCACACTGCTTGGCATATAGTAAATACTTACATTTTCCTTCCTTCAGGGGAAGGAAAGAACATGAATCATGTAACCATGGAAAAATATTCTCAATTAATTAATTAAATAAACTTAAGTAAAAAAAAAACTTCCTCCTTTTCTCTCTCCCTCTCTCCTTCCCTTCCCTTCCTTCCTTCCTTTCTTCTTTCCTTTCTTTTCCCCTTCCTCCTTCCCTCCCTCCTTCCCTCTCTCTCTTCCTCTGATTCATACTGATAGACACTACAGATAATAATGTAGTATCATTTTGCCAGTCCTTTGAGGCTTTTCACCTTCTGTACTGGGAATTGGTTACAGGATACAGAGGACTCACTGGTCCAATGAGAGAGACAATATTGCCCCAAACCATTGAAATACAGTGGCTTCAGTGTTCATCCATGGATAAGCCCTTAACAAATCTTTTACTGTCCCCCTAGATTAAATACCATATTGATTTAGCAGCATAAGAAAGAAAGAACAGCCTTTCTCCTCTGGTCCTTTGATGGTTGGTAGCAGTTTTTTCCCCACCCTTTCTCCCTCTTCCCTCTTCCCGCTGCCTGTAAATATTCACTTACACATATAGGAATAGTTCTTTCTCTGGCAGCTGAGTGGTATGAATGTGGCTGGGATAGTTCTTGGGATGTTGGATCTAGGTAAGCCACACCAGGTACAGAACTAGATCCTGAGGTACCAATTCACTAACTGTGCATGAACAGATAGTGCCAGTCTGCTCTTTCCCAACTGCTATTCCTCCTAGTTGCCTTCCAAAGTTCCTGTCTAGGGTTACAGATATTCTGATAATAATTCATCATACACTTGGCTCATGTGCCTCACTGAATTGCCCTATTTTGCCTCCCAAGTAATTTGCCAAATAAGCACTGAAATGAAATTGTATTTATTACATTGGAAAACAAAAAATTTAACACCTAGAACCAACACATTTGAGCACACACATTCAGACTCTCCACTCTCTTCTGTGCCAAGCCTCTGTGTTCCCAAAGTGGGAACATTATGAACCCCAATATCTTGGAAGATACATGCCTTTAAGTGGCCCCCAGTAGCAAAATCAGGGAGCAGGAAATCATCTTACCACCTCCAACTTCTCTTATCCTTTTGTATGACTTATGATGATCTCCTTATAACTGGAAATCAAAGTGAGCCTGTCATTTGATACTTCTATAAGCTGAATTCTTGGGAGCATTTCCCTACCTCAGAGGGCCTGGGTACTCAGAAGTAGGCATCTTGGTGTAGCAACTTTGAACCAAGGAAGTCCAAATTCGTAAGAGCAATGCTGAGAGAAATTCTGAGGCAGAAACCCAGAAAAAGACAGACACAGAAACAAAGAGAGCTAGAGAGAAAATGAGACATACACACATGTCCATAGAAAGAGATAGGGATAGTGACAGTGAATGAGAAAAAAAGACAAAGATAACAAGGAGAGAGAAGCAAAGCACTGCAATTTTTAAAATTATTATTAACCCTGCTGATTATGCCAGCCAACCTCTGACAATTGTCTTTAATGGCGACCTCAAATCTATTCTACTTCATACTTTCATCTTTGGCACCGAAGATATGGAAAATTAGACATCATGGCAGGAAGTATTACAAAAGTAAATGCCCCTTTCCATTGCATCTTCTCAGCAATGGGCCATTTGTCTACTTCCTAAGGATCTAAGTTCTCAAAGGCTATTCGTTATTTTTCTGTGTATGTGGTGCTGAATGTTTCATCCATGGCAACCAGTGAGAAAATTTAAAAAATGCAAAAATAGTTGTCAATCCTGTACAGCCCTTTATTTCAGCAGTGATCACTGAAGAGTTGCAGAAAAATTCAAGAATGACATTAAGACTAATATAATTTTTAAAACATTTAAAAAACATGAATCTTAGTTATTGGCCATCCAAGTGAGAGATCTTAATATTTGGACATGTTACTGGAGGAACTGAGTCATATGAATTTTTTTAAAATCATTTTTCCTGATTACATAAAAAAACTTTTAACATTCATTTAAAAAAAATCTAAATTCCAAATTCTTTCTTCCTTTCATCTCCCTCTGTCCTCTCTGAGATGGTAAACAATATGATATAGATTTTATATGTGTGATCATGTAAAACATTTTTCCATATTAGCCATTTTGTAGAAGAGATCTCAAACAAAAAAAGAGAAGTAAAATATATACATTTTAGTCTGCATTCAGACTCTATCAGTTCTTTCTCTGGCAGCAGATGGCATTTTTCATCATTAATTAGTCTTTGGGATTATCTTGGATCATTGTATTGCTGAGAATAGCTAGGTCTTTCACAGTTTGAACCATTTCAATCTTGACACTATCAACATAAATGAAATCAGAAAACAAAAAAAAAGTCATAGATAAATAAATAGATAGGCTGATCCATGGTATTTGGAGAAATGAATATAGGGTTTAGTTTTTATCATGGGTCCAAAAGCAATAAGAAATATTATTTCATGGGACATTTGGATCACCTTGGGTTGTAGTGTTTATTGTAGTTATTTGCAAAAAGGCCACATAAAGAGAATTATGGGGGCAGGTAGATGGCTCAGTGGATTGAGAGCCAGGCCTGGAGATGAGAGGTTGTGAGTTCAAATGTGAACTCAGATACTTCCTAGCTGTGTGACCCTGGGCAAGTCACTTAACTCCCTTTGCCTAGCCCTTACCATTCTTTTGCCTTGAAACCAACACATAGTATATTCTAAGATGGAAGGTGAGGGTTTTTATAGTAAAGTAAAATAAAATGAAGCAACATTTAAAAAAAAGTATTATGCATCAATATCTACCACAGAAGATGAAATAGAGAAATGTTATGAATAACTGAATAAGACATTCCAAATGAAATGGACATAGAGTGAGACTTGATGCATCCAATACCAAGATAGGAATAGATAAGAATGTTGGAAAATGTTGGAAAACACGGTTCAGGAGCTCAGGAGTAGTAATGAGTGAGTTCAAAAATTTATAGACTACATAGAAACCTCACAAAGACTATTCCTTTTCAAAAGAGAATTGGGAGGTGGTGGATATAGCATTCTTTAACAATAACTAAATAACATCAGCAAACATGATATTAATTCTATTTTAACAGACAGGAAATGGCTCATTACTGAGGTGGGAGTAACTTCTGAGTCAGCTGTCTGTGAGTAAAAGGCTAAATTGAGCAAAGATAAAAAGCTAAAAGGAATAATTCAAAATAAAAAAAGATATAGTGTTAAAATAACATCATCCTGACTAATTTTGGTGTTACTGATTGATGAAAACAATAGGCCAGAGATAGGACAGTCACACATACTAGGATAACTTCATACAGAAATTAAACAAATTTATCATTTGAAAATAAATGCTATAACAAAGAGATCAAAGAAATCTAAAGAAAATCTTATTCAGCAAACACAACTTAATTGCCAAGTGGAGAGAAATAACAGCTAAGGACATTGGTAGTTTAGAATAGAAGCTCACCTGTAAGATCCAGGAATTGATGAAGGAATGAAGGGACAATCCAGTTTAAAGAGTCAGCCAACAAGTGTTTACTAAGCACGTTCCTAGCTTTTCAGTCTTCTTATAACATTACTTCCCTTTCATGTACTACTTCATAATCATCAGCACTGACTTTCTTGCTACTCCTCATCTAGGACATCTGCCTGACTTCCAAGTCTGGACTATTCTCCTTCCTTATCTCTGGCTCTTTAATTTTGCTGGCTTCCTTCAAGACTCAACTCTAACCCCACCTTTTGCAGGAGACCATTCCTGGGTCTCTTTCATCTCCTTCTCTTTGAGATTCTCCCCTATTAGAATGTGAACTGTGGTTTTTGCCTTTCTTTGTATGCCCAATACCAAGCACAGTGTTTGGCACAAAGTAAATTTGGACCATCATTTCATGGAGTACCCAGATCATCCATGCTTCCCATCTCCTCTTTGACTCTATCCCTTAATGCCCAGCTCCTTTTTATATATTGCCATCCTCCATTAGAATGTAAGCTCCTTGAAGGCAGGCACTTTCTTTCTGCATTTATTCATATTCTCAATGCTTAGTACAGTGTCTGGTATATGGTAAACCCTTGATATATTATCTATCTAATAAATTAACATATATGCTTTTTGATTGACTGACACCTATCTTGTGGTAAGCATAGAACTAGCTAGATGCTGGGGATACAAAGACAAAAATAAAACAATTGTTGCTTTCAAGAGGTTTACATTCTATTGATTGAGACAATATAACTGTAAGTATGTAGCAGTGGTTATTAGTATTTGCTGCATGAGCAAATACATGATGACAAAAAAGTAGTATGAATTCAGTAACACTTTTGAATGAAATTGTATTTATTTATTACAATTATTTCTACCTAACATTTGGAAGATAGGAATATATATACATAAAAAATATATTTGTGAGGGCTAGCTAAGTGATGAAGTGGATAGAGCGCTGGGCTTGGAGTCAAGAAAACTCATCTTCCTGAGTTCAAATCTGACCTCAGACACTTACTAGCTGTGTGACTCTGGGCAAGTCACTTAATCCTGTTTGCCTCAGTTTCCTCATCTGTAAAATGAGCTGGAGAAGGAAATGACAAACCAATTGAGGATCTTTGCCAAGAAAAGCCCAAATGGGATCACAAAGAGTCAGAAATAACTGAAACAAATGAACAACAGAACAATATACATATGAGACCAAAATTAGAATGCTTGGCAGGAATATGGATTTGTAGATCCATTATACCTCTGTGACCTCCCTGGAGTGAGAACTTCTCCCAGCCTCAGTTTTCTGTGAATAAAGGTAATAGCACCTACTTCACAGGGTTATTATGAAGTCAAAATGAGATATTTATAAGGCATTTATCATAATGCCTGGCACATGGTAGGTACTTGATAATACTGTACCTCTTTTCTCCCTTCCCTCCTTTCCTGTCAATCTTAGTTTTTATCTTTAAAACCCTTCTTGCTTCTGACCTTTCCTCTCTATTCAACACAATTATTATCTTTTTTTTTAAACCCTTACTTTCTGTCTAGAATCAATACTGTATTTTAGTTCCAAGGCAGAAGAGCATTAAGGGCTAGTCAATGGGGGTTAAGTGACTTGCCCAGGGTCACACAGCTAGGAAGTGTCTGAGGCCAGATTTGAACCCATGACCCACTATCTCTAGGTCTGTCTCTCAATTCACTGAACTACCCAGCTGCCCCCCAAACAATTATTATCTTAGTTGAGACCCTCATTACTTCTCTTCTTGATTATTTTAATAATCTCCTCCCAGATTTCCAATTCATTTCTCTAGTTTATCCTTAATAGTTGTCTTTAAGTGCACATCTAACAATGTGATTTCCTTTTCAATCAACTTCAGTAACTTCCTATTGCCACTAGGATAAAAAAAACAAACAAAAAACTGTTGTTTAGTTAAAAAAGAACCCACACAAAAAAACCCCTTTACCTTCTCTCTTAGAATCAATACTAGGTATTGGTTCCAAGGCAGAAGAGAGATAAGGTCTAGACAAATGGGGTTAAGTGACTTGCCCAGGGTCACACAGCTAAGAAGTATATAAATTCAAATTCGAACCCAGGACCTCCTGTCTCCAGGTCTGACTCTGTATTGACTGAACCACCTAGGTGTCCCATTTAGTTTTCGAAGCCTTTTGCAATGTGGCCCAAACATCTTCCCAGCCTCATTGGACACTACTCCTTCTCCCAACTCTATCATCCAAACTGTTCTCTGTTCTTCATATACAATACCCCAATACCCCCAAAATGCCTTTGCATTAATTGTTACACATGTCTTATTATATCCCACCCCCCTTCCCTATGCCTCCTCGAATCAATTCCTTTACGCCAGAGCTCCATAGCAATTATATAGCATTTTAAGGTCTATAGAGCACTTAACATAAGTTAACTCATTTGACCCTCATGACAACTGTCTGAGTAAGTAATATTCGCATTTCACAGATGAGGAAGTAGAGCTTAGAAGAGTTAAAAGACCTTCCCAGAGTCAAACAGTTAGTGACTAATTCAGGATTTGAACTCAGGTCTTCTTGACACCAAATCGAATACTCTGGCTGCATTGATGCGTTTAGCTGCTTAAACCTTATTGTCCACATGAAGGTTATCCTGATCTCCCAAATTGCTAGTTCCTTCACACCCAAACTCCCCTGTTTTTAATTACTCTTCATATTTATATTTTATGCCATATTGTATTAATATTTATGCCACATATACTTCTATGGGCTGTTCCAAAAGTCTTGGGGCAGTTAGGCTTTTGGAATACTTTGTATATGTACTAGTTGTCTCCTTGATCAGAATGTAATCTCTTTATGAGTAGGGATTGTTATATTCCTTGTACTTATTTTCCTATTGTACTTATCTTTGTACTTATTTCCTAGGACAGTGCCCAGCACTAATGCTTATTTAATTGACTGATAATCTAGTCCAACCCCCTCATTTTCCATATGTGAAACCTGAGCCTCAGAAAAATTAAATGGTTTGCCTACTGTCACAGAAGCAGAACCAAACTTTGCAGACTCCAAGCATTCTTTCCACTTCAAAGGAGTGCTATAACAACCCTCAAAATTGATTCTATCTTGAGTTTCCCTAATGGAAGTATAATGCCATGAGAAGAGAGGTCATGGTCAAATTAGTTTGGTCTTGTCAAGATGTATCTTAAATATTATGACCACTCATTGGTGCCATATTTTAGAAGGGACATTGCCAAAATGGTCAGGAGATTCAAAGGAGGTCAAATTAACATGGTGAAGTAATTATAATCCATACTGTGTAATGATCAGGTGAAGGAAGAAGTAGGGATTTTCAGCCTAGAGAAGATTCAATATGGTGGCATCAGTTATGTTAATAGGCTTTGAGTTGTTATGTGGGAGGGAGATTAGATTTGTTCTATTTGGCCTCAAAGGGAAGAACCAGGACCAATGAACAGAAGTTTTAGGTAGCTATTGATTCAATTTAAGAAAAAAACTTCACAACTAGTAGGATGCCACAAAACACAATGGGCTGCCTTTGGAAATAGTTAAGCCAAAAAGCATTTTTTAATGCATTTACTATATGCCAGGCTAAGCTTTAGGGACCAACAAAGAAAGGCAAAAACAATCCCTTCTCTCAAGGACTTCATTAATCTACATACTGAAGCTTCCTCTTACCAAAATATCTTCAATTAAGAGGTTAGATGAACATTTGTGTCAGGTATATTATGGAAGGGATCCATATTTTGGATAGGTGGATGAAATGACCTCTGAGATTCCTTTTATCTCTGTGATTATATACTTCCTATGATATTAGTGGGTAAGACCAGGAGAGGTTAAAAACAAAAACAAAAAAACAAGGGGAGATCCCCCAGGAGTGGGGAATCTCAAACAAATTGCATCTTTCCAGTTCAGCAGGGACAGACCCCAAAGCAGACTTCAATAGTGATTTCAAGATTTTAATTTGATCCCTTGTGTCAATTCAAGCCCCACCCTGGGGTTTCTCAAGTCTTTCCATCATTCTCTCAGTCTCTTTCTATTGCTCAGGGTTGCTCCAAATATTAATGCACTTGGTCTTTACTCTGCAGTGTTGAGAGGTACTCTCTACTAGATTCAGGCAGCTCATATTGTTCCCTGTCTTTTTATTCCATATCTTATAGTCCAGCTTTCCATTTACCAGTGACCCCAGAAGGTGATGGGTACAGAATTTGAGCTTTTCCCTGGCACCATAGTATAACTCTACTTTTTTGTCCTTCAACTTCTCATTATTTTCCTGATCTCTGCCTGTCAACACCTGGGTTATGGTGGCTGCCTTGGCCAAGACCTCATTTGGATGGTAGCCAACCTTAGGCTCCAGTGCCCAGAAGACCCCTTTCTCCCTTGGAATATAGGCCTTTTGGAGAGAAACATTATTTAAAATCTGTAAACCACTGTAGACAATTGCAGGTGGATTGTTGGGTATCTCCATTGTGACTGTCTTGTACTCTAGTCTGTTGGACCTGTCCTTACTGAAGAAGCTCATTTGATGGAAGAAGAAGGGGCTGAATTGGATGGAATTGTTCTGGGCCAGCAGCTTTTGAAAGTGATAGAGAAACACTTCAGGGGATGCTTCCCTGGAGAGGAAGAAGAATTGAACCAACCAGGGGAAGTCACTAGAGTCCAAGAATTTGCCAGCAAAACCCCATATTGAGAATTCCATTAGCACCCAGTCATCTTTCTCCCAGGTCACTACCTTTCTCCATATGCAGGTGATAGAGGTGGGCAAACAGTGGACATTATCTTCCATCATCAGGAAATAGACAGAGAAGTTGTCAGCAAAGTTCATGAATAAAACATGGGTCACATTCTGATTCAATTGGACCATACTGGGGTAGGCCTCACTGAAGCTGGGTTTCAGAGCTGTCACAGGAGGATAGACAGTAGAAAAGAAATGGATTACCAGCAACTGCCCTTTCAGTATTTGTGGACTGAAGATCTTGACAATGTCAGTATCAAGGATGGTTAAGCAGACCAGCACTAGGATACTCTTCTGCTTATCACTGGAGGAAGCTTGGAACAGTGACTTCAAGATTCTCATGAGGTAGTTGCCCTGGGAATGCCGCATAAACAGACCCATATTCAGTAGCTCTGAGAAGGAAGCACCAATAGTAGAATTAGAAGCAGAAGGAGATGAAAAAAGGATTTTTGTATGGGTAGGGTTTGAGATACTCCCTGGGAACTTCAACTTTGCTCCCTTAACTCTTCTCTCTTTCCACTTTCATGATTTCTTTCACCCTTCCCTGGGGGAATGAACCAGATCAGGTAATGGCACCTACTTAGAGGTTTATATTAAATATCCATTTTTTTGCTCCTCATGGAGGAGGGTGGTGAGAGTATGTATCTGGGACCCCAGAGTGGGAAGATTCTGATTGGAAATGTGAGAGTGCACGAGAGATAAGGCTTGCTTACTTTAAAATGTTCCTAGGAATAGCCCTGGCCCAGCTTCTCAGCATTATCCTTGATGCCACAGGGGATGGATGACATCTTTCATTTTGCATCATTTTTATCTTGTATGCATAATTATTTGTCACTCCACTAGGAGGTATGCTTCTTGAAAGAAGGGGACATATTTTGGCCTTTCTTCATATCCTCAGAACTTTTTTTTAATTGAAAATTTTTATTCAATTAATTAATTTAGAATATTTTTACATGG
Organism: Monodelphis domestica; assembly: GCF_027887165.1. NCBI lineage: Eukaryota > Metazoa > Chordata > Mammalia > Didelphimorphia > Didelphidae > Monodelphis > Monodelphis domestica. The sequence continues at coordinate 105,709,600 of NC_077228.1, forward strand.
TTACATGGTTTATGTTCTTCCCACCTCCCCACCCCCAGCTGATGCACAATTCCACTGGGTTTTACGTGTGTCATTGATTAAGACCTATTTCCATATAACTGATAATTGCACTAGGATGAGTGTTTAGGGTTTATATCCCTAATCATATCCCCATCAACCCATGTGATCAAGCAGTTGTTTTTCTTCTGTGTTTCTACTCCCACAGTTCTTTCTCTGGATGTGGATATTGTTCTTTCTCATAGATCCCTCAGAATTGTCCTGGATCATTGCATTGCTGCTAGTAGAGAAGTCCATTACATTCAATTGTACCACAGTGTATCAGTCTCTGTGTACAATGTTCTCCTGGTTCTGCTCCTTTCACTCTGCCTCAATTCCTAGAGGTCTTTCCAGTTCACATGGAATTCCTCCAGTTCATTATTCTTTTGAGCACAATAGTATTCCATCATCAACAGATACCACAATTTGTTCAGCCATTCTCCAAATGAAGGGCATCCCTTCATTTTCCAATTTTTTGCTACCACAAAGAGCACAGCCATAAATATTTTTATACAATTCTTTTTCCTTATGATCTCTTTGGGGTATAAACCAAGCAGTGGTATGACTGGATAAAAGAGCACATATCCTCAGAACTTTGTACAGGCTAGGGTCTTTTTTTTTTTTAAACCCTTGATGTAGCAGTCCACCCCTAGCTATGGGCAAGGGGAACAGTTGGTATGTAAGAGAGCATGCTCAGTATTGCACATGGCTGGGAAAGCCTCTGACCCTTGACCCCAGCTTCCCCCAGGTTAGGCGGGAACACAGGTTTCTTTGTGCTCACCTGGTTAAGAGAAACCACACCTATACCTAGTCATCAACCAATGAGAATCATCCCTATGTACTGTGTATATTTGCATATCAAAGATTATATTTAGCCCAGCAAGCTCTGCCTCTCTCTCTCTCTCTCTTTCAGGCTAGCTGATGGCTGTCCTGGCAGGAGCTTGGCCTCTGGCCAAGCTCCATCTTTAAACCTTCTCTATCTCTTTTTCATCTCTCTGACCTGTGTGGTATTAAATTTGGATCTCTGGACTGGTAAAAGCCTTCGGAAGGGTCCTTTGATCAGAGCTTAGCTGTGGCTCATGGAAAATTAATAAAGACTCATTCCTGCCACCTCATATCTCTAATTTGACTCCGTCATCCCCCTCATGGTATCTAAAACTTCTATCCTGTCTCTATCTTCCTACCTTAAAGCTTCTCTCCCCTCTGAGGAAGCTTTACTTACCTTCCATCTTAGAATCAATACTATGTATTGGTTCCAAGGCAAAAGAGTGGTAAGGGCTAGGCAATGGGGGTTTAAGTGACTTGCCCAGGGTCACACAGGTAAGAAGTGTCTGAGGCCAGATTTGAACCTAGGACCTCCCGTCTCTAGGCCTGGCTCTCAATCCACTGAGCTACCCAGCTGCCCCCAACCCCTTCAGGCTAGGGTCTTTTTAAAAGGCTTATTGATAGCTGTGTGATCCTGGGCAAATCACTTAACCCCAATTACCTGTTCCTTACTGCTCTTTTGCCTTAGAATTTATACTTATTATTGATTTTTAAGATAGAAGGCAAGAGTTTTTAAAAACTGCTTGTTCAGTAGCTAACTGATATAAAAGGATAAAGGAACTTTATAGATGATTCATAGAGTCCTATAAGGACCTCAAAGTTCTGAGATCCTAGTAGGCTATGAGAAACACCCACCTACTCCATGAACCCATTCCTTCTCTTAAAACAAAAGCAAAACTTTTATTAGTATCTTTCATATATCATCTACATTTTCCAATGTAACCCTACCAGAGAGACTTTGCCCTTAGAACAAAGAATAGAAAGAAGGAAGAAAAACAGTTCAGTAAAACTAATGGATATATGGGAAAGGTCTGACTTGATATGCAGGATTATTCATACATATTCCCTACCCTGTTCTCCACCTCTTCCAAGAAGAGAATGTTTTAGTCTTGTTTATTCCATTTCCTTTTCCAAGTTCTTCTGCCATAGTTCTTCCTTTCCCTCTTCCCTCCCATCTCCTTCCTCAAAATCCTGCTAAGAATGTGCTTGTTAGGGGCAGCTGGGTAGTACAGTGGACAAACCACTAGGCATGGAGTCAGGAGAACATGATACAAAAGATGATAAAAGTTTTCTTTTTTCTTTTCCTTCTTTCCTTCCTTTCTTCTTTCTTTCTTTGAATTGGTCAGGATCTCAGACACTTCTCTGCTTTGTGACCCTGGGCAAGTCACTTAACCCTGATTACCTAGTCTTTGCCTCTCTTCTGTCTTAGAATAGATTCCAAGACAGAAATTAAAAAAAAAAAAGTAAAAGGAATGTACTAGGCATAGAACTGAACAGATAACAGGTGTGATTTGGTGGGAGATAGAAGATGGGGGATGGTTGGGCTCGATGTTACTTGTTTTGGTGCAATCTAAGTTTGGGGTGAATAATGGACCTAGCATTCCAGGGTTCTACATTCAAAATTTCATAGGCAATAGCTGTCTTCCAATGTGTTTTTCTTTCTTTTTTTTTCTTTTTTGCCTCATTCCACCTCTACTCCCCACTCCTCCCATCCTTCTTTCTTTTCTCCTTCCTACTCACAGTCTTCCTGTCAGCTATTCTACTCTTTACCTTCCTCAGGTTTTACTTTCTATGGCTTCCTAAGCTGCAGTGTGGATAAAGTGCAGTCCCTGGAATCAGAAAACATCAGCTAGAATTCTGCCTCAGACACTTGTATGGTCCTGAGTAAGTCACTTTTCCCTCTCTCAAGCTCAGGTTATTAATCTGTTAAATGAGAGGGTTGGGCTTGATAACCTCTATGACCTCCCCCTTCCCCCCATTCCCTATATACCTCTAGGATCCCATATCTTCCCAGGTCTCTTTGATATAACTTACTGTTCTTTATGAGCAGAATTCCAGCCTTTTGATAGGAAGCATTACTAAGCTTGAAAGGGTTCTGTATTTCTTTAAAGGGTTTCAGGTGACTCTTGCTCACAGATGTGATCTGTTCCTGAGCAATCATCCAAGTCAAGAGCTTCTTTTCCTCCTGGAGATGGGACTAGCTTTAGCCTTTCAAGAAACCCTACTCAAAGCCTCTAGGGCTGTGGTCTCCAAAGGTGGGGAAGGTGACCCAACCCCAGTAGGGCTGTACAACCAACTAGTATGCCACTTCTTAGTGCTCTCAGGCTTTTGGGCAAGTCTCCAACATAGCTACACCTACCCTTCCCCCCCCAATGCCCCCTCCCTCTATTGTTCAAGCTTCCAAACTTTTCTGTTCTAGAGGCAATTATTATTACTTATCTAGATACCCATAGCAGCAATGGCACAAGTGCCATTGGGAAAATTCTAACCTTGCCCCACACTTATCAACTGCCTTTTTCCCATCTCCTCATCTCCCCCTTCCTCACCACCCCCACTATTTCTGAATGCCATGATGGTGAACCTATGGTACATGTGCCAAAAAGGGCACCCAGAACCCTCTCTGTGGGCACGCCTGTCATCACTTGCCAGAGTTCTTTCCTAGAAAGCCAGAGGGACTTGGGGTGGAGCTGTTCCCCTCCCCCATGAAGGCCTGAGGGCACTCCTCACTTCTCCCATCCTTCTGCCCAGCAGGCCAATGGGAGTACTTCTTCCCTCCCCTGTCTGGAGTGGTAAGGTGCTGGGGTGGGAGAGGCCTGAAGGGGGCTCACCTGCGGTGTGAAGGCACTGTGCAGACAGTATCTTGTTGAGTCTGTGATTAAGGGGACTCTCTTGGTGGAGTTGGAGAGGAGCTAGAGGGAAGCATAGATCACAGTGTGGAATATACATACATATGTATGTATGTATGTATGTGTGCATCCAGATCTAATCTCTCCACTGCAATCCAGACATTTCAAACTGGACATCCCATAGCCATCTTAAATGCAGCATGTCCAAAAACAGAATTCTTACTTTTCTTCCCAAACTTCCCCGTCTTTCAGGCTTCTCTATTACTGTTGAAGGTAAACCACTGTTCTTCCATTGACCAAGATTCACAACCTCCATGTCATCCTCAACACCTTTTTCTAGTATCCCATATATCTCACCAGTTACCAAACCTTCCTCACAATATCTTGTGTACATTCTCCTTTCCATTCATCCAGCCACCACCCTAGTTCAGTCCCACATTGTCCTGGATGATTACAATAATCTTATTTGTTCTTCCTCTTTTGAATATCCCCCATTTCAAATGATCCTCTAGATAGCTACCAAAGAGATTTTCCTGAAGTATGTATCTGACCCTATCATGCCCCTCTACTCTAAACTCCTGTACCAGTTACCTTGAAGAAAACAAATAGGCTTTGGAAATTCTTCAAGCTGTCAAGTCCCTTAGAGTCTCTTGGAGACTCTCTTTTGACTTTCTTCATATCTCATATTTTCATATCACTTCTTCAGGGTCAGGCTTGAACAGCCTCCACAGCTTTAAGGATGCTGATTCTCCTAGAATGCTCCTACCCTACCTCAATTAACTTTGTTCCAATTCTACCAGGGTCCATTTCAACTCTTCCCTCTTTCCTTTATGATATTGGCTGGCTCTCACCTCTCAGGGTAGTTGTGAGGATCAAATGATATCATATTTTAAAGCCCTTAGTACAGTGTCTGGAACATGGTAGGCACTAAAGTAAATGCTTGTTTCCTTCCTTCATTAAATGCCTAGCCTTCTATTCTGAAGTGTTATATTCAGACTCTATTACATTACACAAAATAGAACTTGATAGGTGCTGTCTTGCATTGCCTCCTATTCATTTTCTCTTCACTGTTGACTCTCTTACTCACCAGGATCTGGTTTTCATCAGTTTCTGTGGTAGTTCCCAGGCTGAAGAAGCACCCCAGGAAAATGAAGGCAAGAAAGGCCAGGGCAGAACATTGAGTGGAATAATGCATGGCCCCCCAGGTGGGATTCAACTCTGAAAAGGAAACTAAGTAGGATCTGAGAGTCAGAATGTATAATCTGGGAAGTTTCTATTTCTATTTCTATAGAAATTTGGAGCATCTTTCCATCTCCTTTGGAAGTTCTTCCCCCCCCCCCCTTATACCTGTTCATTTGATTTCCCAAACCTTTAGCTCTTTCCTATCTAAAAAGATCATATACAGAACAGACACCTCTTTACCATCTAGGTGGAAGAGATCTATTACATGTGGCTATGTCCTCTTCTGTCCACAGGGACATCTCCCAGTCCCTCAGAGCCTTTTGGGTCATTCATCATATGCATCTGGAAGTCAAATATCAATGAAAATCAGGCAGGCAAAATCAGGTGACAAAAAAGTCAAAAGGGAGTGAGGAGGAGAGAGAAACAAGACCATTCTGGGAATAGAGTAATGCATTAGAAAGGGTACAATTCCAGAGAGAAACAGGGAATAAGGGGGACGAAACAAGTTAGACCAAAGGTCAATTTCCTCTTCCAGTCTGACCATCAAGCTGATATTTATAATTGGGTTAGAGTAATGTGCATTCTTCTAATTCCTTACCTGTTGTCTGTCCAATTGTGGATGGACCTCACCTTCACCTCTTGGCTAGGATTCACTTGGAAGAGAATTAGAACAGAGTTATCCAGGCATGAGGTAAGGATGCAATCCTTTGTGGCCTGGGTATAAAGCTATCTTACCTTTCTCTATTCAGCTCTTATTCTTTAAGTACAACAACCCACAGATCTTTCTCTTTTTTGGCATCTACTTCCCTCTCTCTTAAGGCTGAGTAGTAAGTGTTCATGAATGGACTGAAAAGAAGTAAATAGGGAATCCCAGCCAGTTCAAGCACTTTCGGATTGGCAGGGGCATTGTACCCCCAGAAACTCAGGCAAACTATTAGCAGGGAAATTCCTTGGCTCCCTTAAGCCCTTGTGACTCCCAACCCAAAACATCTGACCTTGAGGATTACTCTCCTTTGATTGTCTCATTGATTGGAGATGGACAAAGAGACACACCTCATCTGCCCTCCAAACTTTGAGGTCCACCCCGAACCCATGCCTTCGGGCAAACCTCCTCCCCACAATCCCTTGCTTGAATCACATCCTCACTGTTGTAAAGAGTATAAAACCCTCAGAATTGATGTCCTCCCATGCTGTTCCACCTAGGAGGCAGGCTTCCACCTATGCTGCCCTCTTGGCTAGATTCAACATTGCCTTACAAATTAATACATTTTTCTTTTTTACTTTTAATCTAAGTTTTGGAGTCTTGCATCCTTGCAAAAGGTATCCTTCCCAAACTCCAGGGGTTCACCTCTAGCATCCCACAACAGAACCACAGCAGATGGTAAGTTCATCTAGTCAACCTATTGCCTCTTAAGTGCAGGGTATTTCAGAGAGCCCAGAGTTTACCCAAAGATCCAAGGGAAGAAACTTCAAAACCCCTGTAGGTGGGACCAGACCAGGACCAGGGGACAGAACCTGATGGGACCAGAATTTGTATCATCTGATTTCCAGAGTAACCAAATAAATTTGTTATGGCCCCTCCCAGGTGACACAGTACCCTAACAACCATTGTTCCCACTGAATAGGGACCAGGCCCCCCCCCCCAACCTCAGGGGTCTGAGACAAGGGGGAGTATATGGACATCAGAAGATCATTGATTTAAAGCTGGAAAGGATCTCAAAGACCATTTAATCCAATCCCAGTGTTTCATAGCTAAGGAAAATGAAGTCCAGAGGAACTTAACTGACTTGCCCTGAGGGAGGCCTGAGAAGGAAACTGCCTGGCCTTGGAAGTTCAGAACCATAAATATGCCAAGATCCCAGCAGCAGTAGGTACCAGATAAGAACTTAGAGGCCAGGCAGACCCCAGTAACATAAAAATGTCAAGGTTCCAAGAATAGTATGTAACAGATAAGGGCTGAAAGGAGCCATACATTCCGGCAAAGTTCCAACAATGGTATGTAACAGATAAAGGACTGGAAGGGGGGGCCATACATACTGGAGGGTATTTAAGGCCTAGCCTTCAGAAGGGAACTCTTTGGCTGAGTTTCCACTGGTGCGCGCCAGTTCAATAAACGACCCTTTTGCTCAATTGCATTGTCTATGGGTCTTCCTTGGTGGTGGGCGAAAACCTGGACCCTAACAGCCCATGGCCACTACAATCTTTTTTCCAAATAATTTTAAACAATTTATTTCATTCCATCAGCATTTAAAGCTATATAATCAATTTAAAGCTATTATAATCAATAACCCCATAGAGTACAGATTTTAAAACAAATTTATGATTTAAACATTATATCCAACACAGTTTTATCAAATTCATGCCAAACATTAATTCTATCCATAGTATAAATTGGTAAACTGAGATAAATTTTCATAACATGGCTAAAAAAATTCTGTCATAAGTATTTGTTCCAATCACATTGAAAACTTTATAAAGAATTACCTAGTATGAGACTTTTACATCCAATTAATAAAATAAGACAAATATACAATGTCTATTATATCCCATGTTCTGTATTAATTCATAATCACCAAAGTAGTGATCAAATGTAAATTATCTCGGTTAGCCTACTTCTTCTTTTTTTTTAACATTATTTTATTTGGTCATTTCCAAACATTATTCATTGGAAACAAAGATCATTTTCTTTTCTTCCCTCCTCCCCCCCTTCCACCACCTCTCCCATAGCCGGCATGTGATTCCACTGGGTATCACATGTGTTCTTGATTCGAACCCATTTCCATGTTGTTGGTATTTGCACTAGAGTGTTCATTTAGAGTCTCTCTTCAGTCATATCCCCATCCACCCCTGTAGTCAAGCAGTTGCTTTTCCTCGGTGTTTTTACTCCCACAGTTTATCCTCTGCTTGTGGATAGTATTTTTTAGATCCCTGAAGATTGTTCAGGGACATTGCATTGCCACTAATGGAGAAGTCCATCACCTTCGATTGTACCACAGTGTATCAGTCTCTGTGTACAATGTTTTCAGGTTCTGCTCCTTTCGCTCTGCATCACTTCCTGGAGGTTGTTCCAGTCTTCCATGGAATTCCTCCACTTTATTATTCCTTTTAGCACAATAGTATTCCATCACCAACATATACCACAATTTGTTCAGCCATTCCCCAATTGAAGGGCATCCCTTCATTTTCCAATTTTTGGCCACCACAAAGAGTGCTGCCATGAATATTCTTATACAAGTCTTTTTCCTTATTATCTCTTTGGGGTACAAACCCAGCAGTGCTATGGCTGGATCAAAGGGCAGACAGTCTTTTATTGCCCTTTGGGCATAGTTCCAAATTGCCATGGCCACTATAATTAAGAAATGCCAAAGGCAGGATTTGGTACTGGACCTAGAGCCCATACTCTTTCTAATATTCCAATGGTTCCACTGTACTAGTCAACTTCATTGGTCTCCATCATGAGACAAAAGAAAGGTTACATATACCTTTCTCACTTTTATTCTGACTGGCAACGTTAGGGTAGTAGTAAGTTCTCTTATCTCACTTTTCTCCATGGGGTGGCTGAGAACCTCATGCAGACAGGAGTCCAGGCCAGTCCTAAATTTTGGATCAATCTAAAGATTCCTGGGAGAACCCATGAAATTCACCCATGGAAAACCACTCCAAATCAGGAGTAGGATGTGCCTGGGTAAGTGAGGCTTTGGCCAGCATAGGAAGAACCAGGGAAGAGCAGCTTCTAAATTTCCTACCTGTCAGAGGAAGCTCTGGATAAAAGAGGCAGGCAAAATCTCTTCCTTTGCTCACTACTCTGTTGTCAATTATTTTGTTAAATATTGTTTTAGGAGATTGGAAAATACCAAGAAAGGTTTTTCTAAATCAGGAAGTTTTACATATAAATACTCCTATCAGACTTAAAAACAAAAACAAAAATAAAAAACCCTTACCTTCTGTCTTAGAATCATTCAATTCCTAGGCAAAAGAGTAAGAGCTAGGCAACTGGGGTTGAGTTGACTTATCCAGGGTCACACAGCTAGGAATTATCTAAAGTCAGATTTGAACTCTTGTCTCCAGATCTGGCTCTCTATCCACTGAGCCACCTAGCTGCCCCATCAGACTTTTATTAGCTGTGTGACCTAAGGCAAATCAATAAACCTGAGGTTAACTTCAATCTCTTTTCTGTAAAACGGGGTTAATGATATCTATTAGTATAGGGGATAGATATTGAGACTCAAATGAGAAAATGAATGTAAAGCATTTTGCAAATCTCAAGATGTATACACACACACACACGCTAGTTATTATTGTGGTGGCAGTAGTTATTTTTAGCCTTAGTCACCAGGCCTCCTATTTGGTGATAACTTTATTAATGTCCTGAGACTTTTGCTACAACCCTGCCAAAGCAGCATATAGACTAATCCAGGAGTGTGCTGGTAAATGTTTCACAAGAGGGAAGGGGATATATTTGACATGGGTGTTGTACCCCCAGAAACTCAGGCAAACTATTATCAGGGAAACTCCCTTGCTCCCTTACATCCTCATGACTCTGAGCCTAAAAACATCCAATCACCTCTCTAGGGTCCTGAGATCATTGTCCTCCTTTGATGGATCCTATCAGGCTACATCTCAAATATCTGTTTGTTCCCTAAAACTAAGGAATCTTTATGCCTCCAGGCAGACCCCAGTCAGATGACCATCCCACCCCACCAAATGCCTGAGGGTTTACCACTCTAGAGTCATGTCCACACCATGACATAACATCTGTTGTAAAGAGTATAAAAGCCCCAGAATTGATGTCGTCTGGAGAACAGCCTTTCCATCCATGCTGTCCTCATGGGGGGAACAGCCTTTCCATTCATGTTGTCCTCCCAAGGAACTGCTTCCCATCTTGGTGTTCCACCTTGCTATCCTCCTGGCCATTCCTGGAGATTACTTCCAAAATTAATAAATTTCTCTTTTTGTTTTTAAGCTAAGTTTTGGAGTCTTGCATTCTTGCAAAAGGTATCCTTCCCAAACCCCAGGGGGTGCACATCTGCACCCCATAACATATTCAGATTATATGTCCAAATAATTTTTAATAATGGTTTTCTTCCTCCCATCCCTTCTTTCTCCCCAAGATGGCAGGTAACATATGGGTTGTACATGTGTTATCATACAATACGTATTTCCATGTTCATCAAGTTGTAAAAGAAGATACATATTAATAACAGTAGAGAAAAATTCATGGAGGAAATAAAGTGAAGAATGGTATGCTTCACTTTGTGCTCAGACTCCATCAATTCCTTCTATTATTGTGGATAACCTTTTCCTCATGAGTCCCTTAGAGTAGCATTGCTGATAATAGGTTGTTCACAATTAAGCATGGTACTTTGTTACTGTGCTCTTCTGGTTCTGTCTACTTCACTTTGCATCACTTCATGTAAGTCTGTGTGTGTGTGTGTGTGTGTGTGTGTGTGTGTGTGTGTGTGTGTGAGGGAGATCATCTTGTTTGTCATTTCTTATGGCACAACAGTTTTCCGATTCTTTGCCACCACAAAAAGGAGCTGCTGGAAGTGTCCTTGTAAAAGGATGTCCTTTCCCCCTATTTTTGATCTCTTTGGGATACAGATCTGGTAGTGGTATTGCTGGATCAAAGGTTATGCATAGGGGCAGCTAGGGGGCTCATTGGATAGAGAGCCAGTTGTGTGATTCTTCTTGACCTCATTTGGGATTTTCTTGGCAAAGATATCGGAGTGGTTTGCCATTTTATTCTCCAGCTTGTTTTACAAATGAGAAACTGAAGCAAACAGGAATAAGTGAAATGGCCAGAATCATGCAGCTAGGGAATGTCGGAGACTGGATTTAATTTAATGAAATTGAATCTTCCTGATTCCAAGCCCAGTTCTCTTTTCACTGCACTACCCAGAAATAGGTAGACCTGAGTTCAATTCAGCCTCAGATATTTACTAGCTCTGTGATCCTGGACAAGTGATTTAACCTCTGTTTGCCTCAGTTTCCTCATTTCTCCCTAGCAGGATTATTGTGAGGATCAAATGAGATACTATTTGTAAAGTACTCTATAAATGCTTGCTGTTATACTACATAACATTTCAACAACTTGTAATTCAATTAGTTTTTGAAGTAAATGAACCAGGTATTTAACAACTCAACAGAAAGCCACATAGCTGAACTCATCTGTGCCTTAACAGCCCAGGATATTTAAGCATTTAATATTCAAAGGTCACCTGCACTATAAAATGTGATGCGGTATTCTTTACTCATGAATCGTTTTACAGTAAAATAATCTAATAATCTCAGTAGCTGAAACGCAGCATTTCATCATAATTAGGTTATTGAGTAAATGGAAAATTAGAGAATTTGAGCTGGGAATGCCAACTCTTACTTCAGTGGACCTGCTTGGGCCCTTGCCTTTGGATAGCCTGAGGCACAATGGTTAACAAACAGAATTTTGTACACTAATGACCTTTTTTCTTTTTTTCCAAAACATACTAAAGGTTAAAGTTATACAAAATTATAACTAGGCTTTCACTGTTATTTAACAAATTAATTAATCTAAAGTAAATCTAAAAATAGAATTCTAAGATATTGAGGTAGAAAGCATTGCCTTTGTTTAAAAAAAAAGCTGGACTTGACCAAATGACTTGACCATCAGTCCTAATCTGATCTTTTATTTTTTTTGAAAATTTTATTTAATTAGTTAATTTAGAATAGTTTTCCATGTTTACAAGAATCATGTTCTTTCCCTCCCCTCCCTCACACTGTCCTGTAGCCAAAGGGCGATTGATTCTATTGGGTTTTACATGTGTTGTTCTAATCAGATATTTTAAAAGAATATGAAAAGTTTGATAATTTGGTTGTGGTTTGAATTATGACCAAAACACTGAAAACATAATCATATTAATTTAAACATAAGCCTATCTAATAATTAGGAGTAGCTAAGTGCTCAGTGGACAGAAGAATCCTAAGCTGGAGTCAGGAAGACATGGGTTCATATCTGGCCTCATATGCTTGCTAGCTGTGTGACCTTAGACAAGTCACTTAACCCTGTTTGCCTCAGTTTCTTCATCTATAAGATGATCTGGAGAAGGAAATGACAAACTACTCTAGTATCTGCCAAGAAAACCCTAAGAGGGATCATGAAGAGTCAGATATGAAGTAAATGACTAAACAAAAACAACCTAAAACCTAATTCAAAATAGTAATTCATGAAAAAAAGTTCTCTGATAGATTAAATTAATTTAAATAGGTGGTACAAGAAAAGGGAAGAAATTCTTATTGCAAGTGTTAACTTGAAATCTGCAGGACACCAATTCTGCTCCTGTCCCCTGAGAACTCACCCCAAGGGAAGTCCCAGACTCACCCCTTTCAGAATGAACAATAGACCTTAAAGTACTTGATGGTCCCAGCTTAGGTGGGATCAATCATTTTAAAATTATTAATTTAATAATCATAATCAACAAATATACTCTAATATACAAAAAACAGCAAAATAATCTATGTGAAACAGTGAACTTCTGCTGTATGTTTAAAAAGTATATTTTAGGGGCAACTAGATGGCTCAAGTAGATAGAGAGCCAGGCCTCTTGATGAGAGTGTCCTTGGTTCAAATGTGACCTCAGATACCTCCTAGTTGTGTGATGCTGGATAAACCACTTAACCCCAACTCTTTTGCCTTGGAACAATGCAGCTATGCCAAGTTATGCTGTTCAAAGTATTCCTGTTGTGGGGGCCTTGAGGTGAACTCCCAGGATTTGGAAAGGGTACCTTTTGCAAGGATGGAAGACTGAAACAGCTTAAAAATAAAAAGAGAAATTTATTAATTTATAAGGTAATGTTGAATCTGGCCAGGAGGGCAGCATAGATGGAAGACTGTCTCCTAGGTGGAATAGCATAGATGGAAAGCTATTCCCAGATGACATCAGTTCTGGGGTCTTTATATTCTCTACAACAGTGAAGACATGACTCTAGAGTGGTATGCACTGAGGCATGGGCAGGGGACAGGTTTGCCTGAAGACATAGGGGGTGACCCTCATAATTTAGAGGATAGATGGATGTCTGAGATATAAGTTGATGATATCAAGGAGATGTATCTCTCTGTCCATCTCAAATTTAAAGGATGATCCAAGGAGGATAATTCTCTCAGGGTCTTATAGGAGTTACCAGATGTTTTGGGTTAGGGGTCATAAGAATATAAGGGAGCAAGGGATTTTCCCTGTTTATAGTTTGCTTGAAACACTTCTATAGTTTTGGGGGGCACAATGTCCATGCCATTCCTGCTTCTCAGGACATTCCGTGTAATCTATTGTTTTAAGAGATTCAGATCATTGTCCTCCCCTCATATTCTATGTCATTATTATACTTGACCATTTATATTCCATATTCTCCCTAGTAGATTGTAATCTACATGAGAATAGGAATTGTGTAATTAAAAAAATCTCTGTAACTACAGCATCTAACTCAATGCCTTGTAACATAGGGGATGCTTAATAGATATTTAATTAAATAAAGATATTGAATAGAAGAGACCCATGAACTGGCATTTTACACTGGAGATTTTGCCTATAGACCATAGATAAAAGTATGAAAAAGAACATCTGGACTGATATTTGTTATAAGTTAGCCCACTGTTGTTTGTCCTTAGTTTTAGAAGAGGACTGATGATATCGCCAGATAATGTTTTCACTTGCCCAAATAAGTTGTATTTAAATGAAGCAGAGTTGCACAAAGTCATCAGTCCCGATCTCTCTTTAAGAGTCATCCAGGTCCAGTGGCAAGACAAAGTCAAGATGACTGGTGGTGGCTTGGGATACAGTGGATGACTGTGACTATCTCTATCTGTTCAAGCTGCAATATCACCTGGTTCAGCTACTTTCATGGCTATTGGAACAAATTGTTCTCATCTACCCATCCTGTTGGAGGGAGTCCTCACATGCTTAGAGTAAACATCCTCCTAACTTACCGATGACCTTTAAATTACCCTCAACCTGGTTTATCCTAGCTCCTGAGACTACTGTGCATGCTACAGCTTTTAAGAGCCATAGGTGACAGTTTGGTGAAGGTGGACAACAAAGGTGAATGAGCAGCCCTGAAAAGGATTTGTCAAGCCCTCACACCAGAGGTGCTAGTCCTCCCTGAACATCCCAGGTTGCCCTATTATGATACAGTTGTATAGCCCACTGGAAAAGGTGGAGAGAGATAAAGACTAGGAGAAATTTCTGTTTGACAGAGAAATATATTGGGAGGGGGTTCTGCTGTTTTAGAGTTCTTATATGCCTGCCTGGTAAATTCCTATGTTTTGGACTGTGTTGCAAGTTGTCCTCTATGCTTTCAGGCTCAAAGGATACTAAAGTATTTGTCATAGGATTCGAATGATAGCTGTGGCTTTGACAGCATCTCTTTTCTCTAGTATATCAGTGTGTCAAAATTCACAGAACCTGACAATATTGATCCATTAATCAGTTTTCTTCAGATCAATAAATTCTGAATGCTCTCTCCCTCCTCTGCCCCCAAACAACAGTAGTATTATCTGATTCATAGAATTATAGAACTTTAGAATTAGAAGGGACTTTAGTAGCCAGAATACAATCCATACCCAAATGGAATGCACTTTAACATTCCTGACAAATGGTTATCCAGTCATTGCTTGGGTACCTTTTGAGTATATACAAAATAGTGATAATGTCATGTAATGGAATGAGTGGCACTAGTGGCTGGGGTGAGGAGTGAGAAGGAATATGAGACTTGAAGGAGTATTTTCCAGTGAGGAAATGGTACCTGAGTTGAATTCTGAAGGGAAACTAGGAACTCTTAAGCGGCAGAGGTGAAAAAAGGGTAAAGGACCTACTTATACAAAAATATTTATAGTAGCTCTTTTTGTGGCGGCAAAGAATTGGAAACTGAGGGGATGCCCATCCATTGGGCTGAACAAATTGTGGTATATGATGGTGACGGAATACTATTGTGCTATAAGAAATGAGGTACAGGATGATTTCAGAAAGAGTTGGAAAGACCTTCATGGACCAACATTATACACAGCAACAGCAATACTGTGGAATGACCAACTGTGATAGACTTGCTACTCTCAGCAATGCAATGATCCAGGACAATTCTGAGGAACTTTTGCTTATCCATCTCTAGAGAAAGAACTGTTAGAGTCATTATACAGATCAAAGCATATGATTTTTCACTTTATTTATTTGGGTTTTATTTTGGAGTTTTGGTTTTAAATTCTTTTTCTCTTTGGTATTTATATGATTAAGTTATTTAATTATGGATTATGGAGATATGCTTTGCATGATAATACATGCATGACCCAGATTGAATTGTTTGCCAGCTCTGGGAGGGAAGAGGGAAGGAAGAGAGACAATTTGGATCATATATCTTCAGAAAATTTACATGAAAACTTGTTATTACATGTAATTGGTAAAATAAAATGTCTTTATAATATAGAAAAAAAGGTAGAGGTGAAAAGGGAGTACATTGCAGACATGGGGGACAACAGTACAAAGGACAGAACTAAGACATGGAATGTTGGGTATGAGGAAAAGCAAGTTGGCTGGAATGTATAATTCATGAAAGAGTGAAAGGTCTATAAAACTTAAATCAGTATGAAGGACTTTAAATGTCAAACCAAGGAGTTTGAACCTTTTCCTGGAAGCAATGTCCACTGTGCCACCTAGTTGCCCCAGGGTTGCCCCCTACTAGCTACTAAATGCCATGTGCTTAGATTGCTGGATTTTTGCTTCTACCCTAAAGAGACCCTGGAAGGGCACATCTTATGAAATTACTTCCTTGTCATTTAAAAAAAATTTAAGGTAAAAAAATCATTCTATTGTATAAACTTGACAAACATCAACTTCCAAGGTACCTAGATCCCCTGAGAGTTCTCATTAGCAAACACATTCTTGACAATATGGGTAGAAGGCAATAATTCTATCCATAAATTCATTTGGCTTTAGGGATAGACAGAGAAACATCCTGGAGTTTTTAGGGCCATTTGTTCATGCTGAGCTGAGGAAGGCAATTTATGAGAGTAGATAGACTTGAAGAAAAAAAGGGCAGCTAGGTGGCTCAAGAAATTGAGGAGACAGGCCTAGAAATGGGAGGTGGGTTTGTTTGGCCTCAGATACTTCCTAACTGTGTGACTCTGGGCAAGTCACTTAACTCCCATTTGCCTAGCCATTATCACTCATATGCCTTGATACCAGTTCTTAGTATTGGGTCCAGGATAGAAGGTAAGGGTTTAAGAAAAAAACAAAACAAGAAAAAAGTGAGGAGAGGGCCCTCCTTACTGCCTTATGGTTCCCTTCAAGGATGGAAAAGAGTCTCTGTCCTTGGTCAGCTCATATTGCCCATTCAAATGAAAGTTATAAAGTGCTTTGCAAACCTTAAAGTATAGTATAAATGTTAACTGTTATTATAGTATTATTATTCAGGTACCAATAAGACCCTCTCAAATAAATGCCCCAGAGCTTGGTTTTCAAATATTTTAATTTTCTGTCACCTCCATCATTTCCATCCCCAGAGTGAGCCCTCGTTACCTCTTCATTGTTCCTTCACACTGATCTTCAGGCTACCCAGATCTTTATATGCTTGATCACAATCCAGTCGTCCTGAGTGGTTGTCACCACTAGTCTCAGGCAGCTTGCCTTGTTCTCCATCTCTTCGGACAGCATTTTATGATCGAATTTCCCATTCTGTAGTGTTCCAAGTAGGATGTAACGTTCACAGTTGTTGGCATTGTCATTGGGCTTATATCCCAGTTCTACTTTTCCCTTAAGTAAGAACACTAGATCATCTTCTGAACCTGTCACAATTTGCACTCGTCTTATCTTAGTTGGCTCCTTCAAAATCACAGTCAAGTGGTTGCCTTCCATTGGGTCCAGGGCCCAGAAGAAATCCTCTTCCAGGCTATAGGCTTTCTCAGGAAGATAGTCTTTAAAAATCTGCATGTCAGTATAGATGAATGCAGGTGGGTTGTCAGGCTTCCCAAAGTCCATCTCTAGGAACTCATCCTTTGGTTTTAAGATGATTTCATGAAAGTGCTTCTTAGTAGAGAAGTTGCCTTCTTGGACAGGGAAGTCTATGGGATGGAAGAGTGATGGACTAAATTGGATGGCATTTTTCTGGGCTAGCATCTTGTAGAAGCTAGGGAAGAGCTTCTCAGGGGACATACTCTGATAGTAGAGAAAGAAAGAGGCCAGATGAGGAAGGTCACTGGAGTGGCAGAGCTTGCCTGTGAAGCCCAGCTTAGAGAATTCCATTATCACCCAGGGCCTACCCTCCCAGATCATCAGTGCCCTTTTTATGTTGGTGATGAAGTTGGAAGAACAGTGGATATTGTCCTCCATCAACAGAAAGTAATTGGAGAGGTTGGTAGCAAAGTTCATGAGGAAGGCATAGTCTACAATCTGTTTAAATAGGACAGGGCTGACGAGGGACTCACTAATGTTGGTTCTCAGGGTCCTCAAGGTGTGATAGGGAACAAGTGGGGTGTGGATTACCAGGAGCTGCCCTGCCTGGATTTGCAGGGCAAAGAGTTTGTTAATGTTGAGGATCATCTGTTTGAGAGAGTCTGAGTCAGGACTGGAGAGGTGGAGCAGTACTGTGAAGTACCTCAATTCGACCTTGGAGGAAGCATTGAACACAGACTGCAAAGTACTCAGGAGGTATCTTCCCTGTATTGAGGACAGTCCTATAGTCAGGAGCTCTGGGGAGGAATTTTTGGAGATAGTTAGAGCATAAGGGAGTGGAGAGGACAATTTGTATGAGTTGGTGTTGGGATACTCCCTTAGCCCTTTCTTACTGTTCCTATTCCCTGTCTTTCCTTTTTTATTGTAACTTCCTATTCTTGTTGATAGATTAGATTGTCTAGATCAGGTTTTGGTAACTATTCAGAGGTTAAATGAAAGTTTTATTTTAGAGAATCACAGGACTTTAAGGCTGGATATAAATGTAGACATCACCTACTCCAACTCTAGATGAAAAGAAAAGAATAAATGACTTACTCAAGGTCATCTTTCCATTTACAACCAAAGGTCAGAGATATGCAGATAAAAGGAGCTTTAGTGTTCATCTTGTCCAAATCTTTCATTTTATGGATTTAGAAAATGAGATATGAAAAAGAGAATTATTTGCCCATGGTCCCATTGCCAATAAGTGGCACATATGGTAACCTAGAACTCTTGGCTCATAGCCCAATATTCTTTTCACTAAACCAAGCTCTCTCCTGCCTCCTTTTCAAAAAGTCTTTCCTACAAATTTCAGCCCATAATCTCATAGCTGATCTCCCCCCAGAATTTCCTCTGCCAATTCCTTTAGTATTTCTATTCTTTCTTTCTTAGTACTCTCAAATTGCCCTTCTAATGAATGGTTCTGATCATATCATTCACCAGCTATAAAACATTAATGGCTTTTTGATGCCTAAAAGTTAGTCTAAACTCCTTAGCCTGACATGCAAGGGCTCTCATGATTCTAGACTCAAATCTGTTTTTCTAGACTTATGTCTTCCTTCTCCCCTTCTTGAACCCTCTGCTCTAGCCAAGTTGTCCCATGTATATAAACTATCTTTTCACCTTCATTCAGGGAGATTAGCCTGCTTGGAATATTTTCCTTTCTCTAATGTAAATGTGACCTGTCTTTTAGTCTAGCTTTAGTCCCTTTTCTGTGAGCCCCTCATCCTCTTTGGAATGGCTTTAGAGTAATCAGTCAGGGAGAATTAGAGAAAGAGAATGCGTGAAACAAGCACTGGATTTGGTGTGAGAGAACCTGAATTAATTTCAGCTCTTCCACTAATTATTTGAGGGACCTTTGGGCAAGCCCTTCTTCTCTATAGGAATCAGTTTCCTAATCTCTAAAGCAAAGGGATATCAGATTAAGTGACCTCCTCTAAAGTCTTTTCTGGTCATAAATCCATGATTCTGTCACTATACAAACCTGGCATCCTTCACCATTTGTTCTAGAGGCTGCCCTGGTTTGAATATTCAGTATCATCCCAGGGCCATAGACTGATAACCCTTGGGGTATATGATCTTCTGAGTCCCATGTTGGCTCAAAGGTTCTGGGAGCCTAGAGAACACAATGTAAAGCATTCCCAAGAAGCCCATTCATTCTCCTTTTACTCACCTTCCTCCCTCCCTTCCTTCTTTCCTTCCTTCCTTCCTTCCTTCCTTCCTTCCTTCCTTCTTTCTTTCCTTTCTCCTTCTCTCCTCTCCTTCCTTCCTCCCTTCCTTCCTTCCTTCTTTCTTTCCTTTCTCCTTCTCTCCTCTCCTTCCTTCCTCCCTTCCTTCCTTCCTTCTTTCTTTCCTTTCTCCCTCCCTCCCTCCCCTCCTTCCTTCCTCCCTTCCTTCCTTCTTTCCTTCCTTCCTTCCTTCTTCCCTCCCTTCCTTCCTTCCTCCCTCCCTTCCTTCCTTCCTCCCTCCCTTCCTTCCTCCCTCCCTCCCTCTCTCTCTCCCTTCGTTCCTTCCTCCTTCCCTCCCTCCCTCCTTCCCTCCCTCCCTCCCTCCCTCCCTCCTTCACTCCCTCCATTCCTTCCTTCCTTCCTTCCTTCCTTCCTTCCTTCCTTCCTTCCTTCCTTCCTTCCTTCCTTCCTTCCTTCCTTCCTTCCTTCCTTCCTTCCTTCCTCCCTTCCTTCCAATCTTCCTTCCTTCCTTCCTTCCTTCCTTCCTTCCTTCCTTCCTTCCTTCCTTCCTTCTTCTTTTTCCCCTGCTAATCCATCATTCCCTCCCTTTCCCCCTTCTATTTCTCCAGCTGTCAAGGATATGATTAATGGATTTTTTCAAGGAGGGATGAAGTTTTAGTCAGGACAGAAGCTGGGACATAATGGCTATAGGATTACAATTGTCTACTCACAGTTCTAGGTACCTTTCCCTTCATTCCCCTCTTTTTCTCCTCTCTGCTTCATATTCCTCCTCCTTTTTCTTTCTTAATCACCTTCCCACTCAACTATCATATTCTCTCCCCTCCTAAGAGCTCAGCTTTTCTAGAAGCTCCCTTCCCAGGAACTCACTCTTCTTTTGGGACAGAGTTCCAGCCACGCGTTGGTAGGAGACATTATGGAATAGGTCTGAGCTGTTCTTCCATTCCTTAAAAGTCCTCAAGAGGTTCCCTGATGTGACATACGCCTGGGCTATCGGCCAAGTCAAGTTTTCCTCCTGGGAATAGGATAAACATCAGCTTTTCAGGAATACCTCCCAAGTTCCAGCTGAAAGAGGAAGGAAGGGGTCTCCTCCAGAAAGACTCCACTCCATTCCACATGGAGACTAAGCAATCAACTAGGATATTTTATGTACCTGTTATTTATTTAGAATTGTGCAAGGCACCATGAAGGATACAGAAGACATTTTAAGACATAGTCCCTGACCTCATAGAGTTTACAATCTAATGAATCTAGTATAAACTACTCTGCTTAGACTTTCAAAATATCCCTATCTCCTGGGTCCACTCAACTAATATAAAGTAATTACCCAATATTTATTCCTTTCTTCCTTTTTAAATCCTTATTTTCTGTCCTAGTAACAACTCTAAGATAGAAATTCAAGGGCTAGGCAAACAGGGTTAAATTATTTGCCCAGAGTCACACAGCTAGGACATGTCTGAGGCCAGATTTGAACCTAGGTCCTCCCTATGCCAGGTCTGGTGCCTTATCCACTGTGCCACCTAGCTGCCATTTACCCTAGTATTTCTTAAATTGTCTAACACACAATCGTTGCCAAGTATTTCTTGAATATGATGGTGATGCTGTAACTCATACTAGTTTCATCTTTAAGACAGATTCACAGAGCTAACCTTGGAACAGGAAAAGTAAGGATTTGTCCCAGAGTGCAAAAACGAAGATTTCTCAAATTTTACCCATGCATTTCAGTTGTGTAGATTGGGGTAACATTGGGGTAACAAATTCCTTCCACTGAGATGATTTTGTCTTAATTACTTCTATCATTTTGATATAAATTACAAAGTGAATTCTTTTTTGTTTGTTCCAGGCACAATTCATGCTGCTTTTTTCTCACTACTTGCCCTGGGCACCAAGATTACTATACTAGTAACAGCTTTATATCTATGTGTCCTCTATGCTTAAGATACGTTATTTTCTTGTCTCTGCTCTGCCTATTCAGATTCTATTCATTTCTCAAGGCTCACATTCCTCATTCTTCTCTATTAAACCTTTCCTCATTACTCCAAGCTCTCATCAGTTCTTCTGTCCTTCATGACATGGATACATATATCCCATGCTCTAACACTTAATTTTTGTCTTTGTAACATAGTGATCAGCACATACTAGTTGCTTTATTAGAGTGACTTTTGATTGGTTGATTTCATCTCAGAGGTTATTGCTACTTGGTTGTTACTTACTAGGGCTTGGTCTTTAATGTTGCTAGTGGTTCCCAAACTGCTGAAGATACTGAGAAGCACTGAGCCAGTTAGCACAAAGACATAGAGTTGAATAGAAAGCTGCATGATGCTTAGGTTGAGGTACAGTTCTATAGGGAAGAGTGAAGAAGCTTCATGATATAACAAGGCAGAATTCGGTACAACTGAGTTCTAGTAATGGCTTCAAATCTAACTAGTTATATACCTTGGGCAAGTCATTGATTTTCTCATTAGTAACACAAGAGGGATGGATTAGATAATGCATAATCATTTTGGCTTTTATTATTCTGTGGTTTTATGAGGAAGGTTCAAGAATCAGAATTTAAAATCCAAAGACTTTTATTTCTACCCAGGCTTAGAAGTGTCCAAATCTCCCTTGGACACATTCTTCCTCTCTTTGTTCTAGTTACAGGAAACCTTCCTCTTTCCTCCCCTTAATCCACCCCCCAAACCTTTACTTTCTGTCTTAGAATCAATACTAAATATTGATTCCAAGGTAGAAGAGTGATAAGGGCAAGACAACTAGGGTCACACAGGTAGGAAATGTCAGATCAAATTTGAACCCAAATTTGAACCAAATCAAATTTGAACTCCCATCTCTGGCTCTCTATCCATTGAGTCACCTAGCTGCCTTTACCCCTTTAATTCTACTATCTTCCTTCTAGTGATTATTTCCCATTTATCCCGTGTTTAGATCATTTGTTGTTTGTGTATCATACCTCCCCATTAGATTGTAAGCTCCCTGACAGTCTATGTATCCCCAACATTTAGATCAGTGCCTGGCACATAGTAAGTGCTAAATAAATGTTTATTGAATAATTGTTTGCTCACCATTTGTATTTTTTCTTCCCCAGAGTCTTTAGCCCTTTGCCAACCTGAATACAGTCCTTCTATAAGAATGAATGGAGATTGCTAAGAATGACTTTGTCCTTCTGCCTTTTGCATGTCCCAGGTGGTTTGTCAATTGAAGAAAGCCTGCTTTCCTCTAAACAAGCCACCTAAAAGAAGTAGATAAGGTATGAAGATGGGTGTAGAAGTTGGAAGGGGAGGAGAATAAGGAACACTTGGCCTGTGATGCCCATTGCTTCCTAAATGGCCCCCTTCTTCCCTTAGAACTTGTGCTTATATTCTCTGTCCTTAGATCCCTGCCCCACTGTTCTCTTTCAAATCTCTTTTCAAATCTTTTTTACATTTCTTTCTTTTAGTTGAAAACTTGAATCTTTTAGCTGAGCTCCCCATGGATATTCCCTCTTCCTGGAATCTCCAGGGCTGTGGAAGAGGCAGTGAGCAAAGGGATTGGAAAGAAATAAGCAAAAAAAAAAATCTAACCAATTCAAACCCCTCACCACGGTTGCCGTTCCAGGTCCATTTAAGTTATTATTTTTTTCCTGTTTCTTGCTTCCAGAATATCCAGAAAACAAGGCTCAGGTGCTTCTTCAGGATTCAGAGCTTTCTCCAGTGTTAGTAGAATAAATTTGAACCCCCTGAGGCTGGGTTTGTGACTGGTCTGAGCTGGATGGGATCAGTTGCCTCTTCTGAGTTTGGCCAAAGCTGGATCCTCCTAGGTAACAGTCCCCTGACAACCATTGTTTCTCCTGATGGGCATACTCATTATCCCCCTCCCCAGGGCACCTGCTCAGATGTATATATGGCACAGGTTTGAAGGACAGTATAGGAATAAGGCCTGGAGGTGTTGTTGCTTTTAGAAAAACAGAAAAAAAATTCATAGAATCTCAGAGATGGGGCAGATTTTAAAGTTCAGTTAGTCCAAATCCCTAATCTGACCTTAAATGATGGAAACTCAATTCTAGAGAGATGAAGTGACTTTCCTGATGTTATATAACAATGGCAGAGCCAGAACTAGAAAAAATTCAGGTCTTATGGATATACTGTATTTGATTCTCTGGGCCTACCCAGAGAATTATGTTTGATTTGTAGCAATAAGAATACATAATGCATATCAGGTATTTACATTCTGAATCATAACTGTAGCAAAATTACAGTTTTGAAGTAGCCACCAAAATAATTTTTTGGTTTGGGGTCACCACAACATGAAGAACTGTATTGCGGGGTCACGGCATTAGAAAGGTTGAGAACCACTGCTGTAGTGGATAGTTAATATCCTGCTTCAGATGGTAATTAGAGGTGTGACTTTGGGCAAATCATTTAATCAGGATCAGCATTTGAATCATAGTCTAGCACTCTACCCACAATATCACCTACCTGTTCCTTTCCACCTTTTTTACACTATCCCACTTTCTTCATCTATAAAGTGGGGATAATAATAACACCTGCCTAACTGGGCTGTGCAGATCCATTGAAATAATAGCTATATAAGCACTTTCCAAATCTTAATGTATTCTATAAGTGTTAGCTATTATTGCTTTAAATGTTTTTTAACATTTCAATTTATCATTTCTTTTTAAGTTTGAAGCTCTAAATTATCTCTTTTCCTCCCACTACTTCTCCTTCCTACACTTAGAAGGCAAATAATATTGAATCAATTATTCATGTGAAATCATAACTATTTCCAAAAAAAGCAACAATGATAAAATGATAAAATTATGTCAGTTTTCACTTAAAGTCTATCAGTTCTCTCTCTGGAGTCCTTTGGAATTGCCTTGGACCATTCTGTCATTCAGAGTAGCTAAGTTTTTTTTACCATTGATCACCATTACAACATTGCTGTTACTGTGCACAATGATCTCCCTGTTCTCACTTCACTTTTTATCTATTATCGTTATGGAAGAAGGAGAAGGAAGCTGTTAATTTTGAGCAACTTTATTATTGGGAATTTGCCAGATACAATTTGAAAGTGTCAGGTTTGGTTAAGGTGCTTTTGCTGCTCTAATCACATTTGATAAACTGTGATCCAGTTGCCTCCTACAGTTTCTGGGCTCTGGATAAAGTTGAGGAAATCTGACTAGAGAACTCCTACCTGCCAGAGGCAATATGGGGAGAAAAAGCTTAGAAAACTGTGCTAAAGGGATATGAATTTGATACTCAGTTATGGCTCTGTTTTCATCACTCTACCCCCTTCTAAGAGATTATAGTTTTCTGTTCTAAATATAATCTACACCATTTGCCACCCCCATTTTGAGGAGTGTCTGTAAGCTGATAATTATGCTGGTCAAAAGGATATAAATTTAAAGCTAGAAGAGACCTTAGACATTTTACAGATGAGGAAACTGGGATTGGGAGAGGTTAAGTTCCTTGCCTAGAGTCACACAACTATTAAGTCTGGGACAATATTTAAACCTGGATCTAGCATTCTGCCCAGAGTGTACCCTAGATGCTCCTCCTTCCCCTTTCTTTGCATTGGTGAAAGAGGAGGCACTGTAAATGATTCTTATTATCTTTGGTTCTTCCCAAAGGGCCTGAAAAAAATTTAAGAGCTATTTCTCCATAAGATCCCTTCAATCAAAACACTTTGTCTAACTGCTCATTTCTTCAGATGGTATCCGGCAGGTAAAATATTTGAAAGCTCTAGCCTTAGGCAGCCAGTTTCATAAAACAGGAAGAATATAGTAGTTGTGTTCAAATGTATTAAAGGTTGTCATCAGAAAAGAATCTTCTCCTTAGTTTTACAGATCGGGGCCATAAGGGGTAGAAGTTGCAGAGGCACATTTAGATTCCTATAAGAGCATCCTAACAGCAATCCCAAAGTAGCATGTGCTGCCTCAAAAGGTATTGAGTTCCCCCTCTCCAAAAGATGTTCAAGCAAAAATTGGATAACCACTTGTGAGGATGTTGTAAAAGGGGTTCTTGTTCAGAATTCATAGATTTTATTAGGTTGAACACAGTACTGGATTTGGAGTCAGGAAGACCTGAGCTTCAATTTCCCCCCATATTCCTGTGAAAATTTTCTGATTGAGCTTCCTATAAAACTGGGAAGCATGGCCACCAAAAAAAATCTCCTCTCAGGGATTTTACAGGATAGTGATATAGTGAGAGGCTTGAAAATGTGTGTGTGTGTGTGTGTGTGTGTGTGTGTGTGTGTGTGTGTATGTTGATCATCTTCCCTATGTCCACATGAACACACACACCTAAATGCAACTTGTGGGAAGGTATGGATGGATGTTACTAGAGAGTCTGGAAACCCACGTGTCTCTCACAGATGGAAGAATGTCTCTCCTCTTCCAAAATCTCATACCAACACTATTCCATTCTCATGTACATGTAACATTGTCATCATTCTCTCTGCCAATTAGAAGAACTATATAAAATGCTCCAGGATTGAAAACAGTATTACACTAATCATCTATTTATCTGTCCATCCATCTCTCTCTCTCTCTCTCTCTCTCTCTCTCTCTCTCTCTCTCTCTCTCTCTCTCTCTCTCTCTCTCTTTCTCTCTCTCTCTCTCTCTCTCTCTCTCTCTCTCTCTCTCTCTCTCTCTCTCTCTCCATCCATCTCTCTCTCTCTTTTTGTTGGGAGTCTGATTTATTTTAAAATAATTGCAGTATTTTTTTAGATCTGAACCTCTAAATTTATGATCCTATGAATATACACAATAACTTCAATAATGTGAGCAGAAAAAACAAGAAAACAATCAAAACTGAATATTGAAGAACCATAAGGCAGCTAGGGATTTTACAGGATGATGATGTAGTGAGAGGCTTGAATACCACTGAGAAAAAAGTAAGGATATATGTGACCCTTGTCCTAGAGAAGAGAAGATAATAAGTTAAAATCTGGCCTCAGATACTTACTAGCTGTATGACCCCAGAAAAGTCACTTAACCCTGGTGTTGCCCTTCTGATTTAGAGTTGTTACTAAGATAAAAGATAAGGTAGAAGAACAGGGAGAAGAAGGAGGAAGAGAAGCAGAAGAAGACAATGAGGACATATGGTTTGTTTTTTTCTTCATGTTTTAGGTACTATCAGATGGAAGAACTGCCATGTATGCATCTTGGATTTACAGCTGAATTGGTCCTCAGAGGTCATTGAGTACAACGTTCTGGTGCACAGAAAGGTTAAGTGACTTGCTCAGGGTCACATGGTAGGACTTGAATCCAGGGCTCCTTGATTCCATGTCTGGTACCCTATTTGCTATGACATGCTGCCTCATGTTTTTGCATTATTCAGTTTCAATTGCTGTTCTTTCCACTCGCATTGTTGCAGCCATTGTGTCTTGGACCACTAGGTAAAGGAATATAGTACATTGAAAATGCCTGGGTACTTTGGGTGAGCTGGGAGTTGAGCCTGGGACAGCCTTGTGTGTCATTGCCCTGGAGATTCTGGGTTTGTGTATCATATCCCTGGAGACCCCAATGAAGACCATAACAAAAGAGACATCATCTTGAGTTTGTGTTCATGTATTTTATGGATACCCTTGGTTATCTGTTGCC
The DNA here is from genome assembly GCF_027887165.1 of Monodelphis domestica. Classification (NCBI taxonomy): domain Eukaryota; kingdom Metazoa; phylum Chordata; class Mammalia; order Didelphimorphia; family Didelphidae; genus Monodelphis; species Monodelphis domestica. The sequence continues at coordinate 105,736,199 of NC_077228.1, forward strand.
ATATCTATATTGCCAGTAACCATGTGGATGGGTATGTTTGGAGAGGGAAGTCAGTATGACTGGTTGCCAAATATAGTACCAACTCAGTTTCCTATAAGTAATGTAAGAATTGAAATAATATCTCTACCCAGATATCTATTTTATAAAGTATATTGGAAAGGGTAGACAATCATTCCTAAGTAACTTGACCGTGTGGTGCCTAGCCTGCCAGTCTCTTTCTTCCTTCACTCCACCTGCCTGTTCTGCATTCTGACTTCTTCCTTCCTAATTCTCTTCTTGGTTCTCCCCTGATTCTCTCTTGATTCTCCCCCAATTCTCCCCAAACCTTGACCTTTATTGACCCACAGCATGCTGACTGACACAAAACCTGGCACAACTGTGGTATGTTAGGAATGTTTGATAGACAGATAAAGTTATTGGGGGGGGAGGGGAGGATCTTCCTTGACACAATCCTCCCTGTGATCCTTTGGGAGACTCATCTCCCCAATGGATCATTTAAATATAACTATCATATAACTAAATACCTTCTAGCTAAAAATACATACAATATTACATTTTTCTAAGAGGGAGTTACAATAGTTAGAGATGAGAATAAAATACAAAGACTGATTGATAGATGCATTGACAAAATGCCAATTAGGGGGCTGTCCCCTTTGTCACAAGAGTTTACATTCAGAAGAAGTATGTTCAATCCCCTTCAATTCAGTTCATTATATCCCAAAGTTCATTCTGGATCTTTTGATGCAGTGTGTGGCTTCTTCAGGCACTTTACAGCACCTTCTCCAAAAGGATCCGCTTTCTTTTTGGATGTTGCCAAGTTTCTTTTCCTGAAATTTCTCCAAAAAATTTTAAACCTTAAATTTTTTAGGATACTTACACAATCCCCCCTGAGGAGGGTGTTGACAAACACCAGAATCACACTGAGATAAATGACTGAGTTATGAGGTATATGAAACAATTGTCAAAAGAAAAACAAAAACAAAAAAAAACCACCCCCAAAAAATCCCAAATAAAAGAGTGAAAAAATGAAATTTCATATAAAATAATAAGAAATACAGAAATGATAAAAAATAAAAATTTTACATGTATGAAATTCTGAGTAAAAAATAATAAACCTGTAACAGGTTCTTGAATCACAGTAAAATCCAATTAAAGTGGCTTATGTTCCACAAGCCTGTAGGACAATAGCAGCAACACAGAACTTTACCCATTTGCAGCCAAGACTACAGAAAATTGCCAAACTATAAGAGAGAAAGGACTAAGTTTCAGCAGCAAATGGGAAAAATCATTCTTTGGTCTGATTTTACCACTACTGTCAGAGATAGGGGGATCCAGGATGATAGCTAACCTGAGGCACTTGACTCAAAGTATTGCACATGGAGTGTGGTTCAAGAAAGTCCTGCCTCTTAACATATGTCAAGTGCCTCAACCTTGATTCGCACACTAGGTTCAAGTCCTTTTGTATTGGCATAGAAGTTCAACAATCCTCCCTGCATTGGATTTGGTCTGTTTTGGCCTTGTGCTATTTGGCACTGTATATTGGCTCTTTTGTTCCCTTCTCCTGGAATTAGACATAGACATAATCTTTTAACAAAGTCCCATAACATTTATCAATAAATAGCAGGTTTCCATAGTCTTTTGCCTTTTGGATATGCATATTACTAGGGCTAATAGATACTGTAAACTTTATCCTTCAAGTTAAAAAAACATTAATACTGATCTCATGTACTTCAAGTATCACCAAGGTTAGGAAAAAAGAAAGAAAAATAAATCAAATATCCTACTGCAAACAGAAAGAGAAAAAATGGAAAAAAATATAATTTCCTAGTTAAATATTCCATGTAACAATGTGTTAGCTAAGCAGAGGCACAACACAATAAGTGGTCACTCAAAAATGAAATTTATATCACTCTTAACTTGGCCAGGATCTGCAGTGTGATTGCACATAATTTTTCACCAGGTAAAAACCTTTTAAAAAACAGTAGTACAACAACTAATACAGATTCTAAAAAATGCCAAAATCCTCAAAATTATAAGAACCCATTTGAGGACAATAACAAACAAACCAACTATCATTAGGATTCACATGATTTGCTGTGTGACATCCAAAAACCTATAAACACATGAATACTTGTCACAAGTTCTACAGATTTAGCCAATCTTTCAACCTTGGCAAAGATATTTTTAACAAAGTCTATCATTACCATCTTTCCAAAATTTAGTGGGAGAGAAACCCAAAAAACCTCAGTACTGTTGATGAATAATTACAAAATATAATAAATCCATTTAGAAGCTACAAGGTTTCATAGGAAAAATCATTCCCACCTCCCAGATGAGATTATAACACTTCAGAGGGTAACTTAGCCATTTAGGCACCTCCCTCCCTCTTGGTATGAGACTGTAACAGTACACCAGAACTGTCTCCAATATGTTCCAACCATTTTCACATGGAGCTGAGGACTAAAAAGCAAAAATCACTTCGGATACATCATCCATTACATTTACAATAAATGCAGAGATGGGAAAATACAAAAATGCCATTGCACTCTACTTCTGCTACAAATAGACCCTTACCTCTTTTTTTAAAAAATATATTTTATTTGATCATTTCCAAGCATTATTCGTTAAGGACATAGATCATTTTCTTTTCCTCCCCCCCAACCCCATAGCCGACGCGTAAGTCCACTGGGCCTTAGATGTTTTCTTGATTTGAACCGATTGCTTTGTTGATAGTATTTGCATTAGAGTGTTCATTTAGAGTCTATCCTCTGTCATGACCCCTCAACCTCTGTATTCAGGCAGTTGCTTTTTCTCGGTGTTTCCACTCCCATAGTTTATCCTTTGCTTATGAATGGTGTTTTTTTCTCCTGGATCCCTGCAAGTTGTTTAGGGACATTACACCGCCACTAATGGAGAAGTCCATTACGTTCGATTATACCACAGTGTATTAGTCTCTGTGTACAATGTTCTCCTGGTTCTGCTCCTCTCGCTCTGCATCACTTCCTGGAGGTTGTTCCAGTCTCCATGGAACTTCTCCACTTTATTATTCCTTTTAGCACAATAGTACTCCATCACCAACATATACCACAGTTTGTTCAGCCATTCCCCAATTGATGGGCATCCCCTCGTTTTCCAGTTTTGGGCCACCAGACCCTTACCTCTTTTTACAAACAACTCAAGAGGCAAGCAAATAAATGATCAAAGGTAGGGATGCTCCCAGATATCTGAAAACCACTTTTTAAGACTCAGTAAAATCAACTGAGATTATTAGATAATTAAATTCCCAAAACTTGTATACAGGTTGAAACCAACATGATGGAATCCATCCATCAGCTCTGTGTGACAATTAACAAAGGCAAAAAAGGAATCAAATTCTGTTTATGGGCTTTTACAATGAACATTCTTCAGTACAAACATAGTTATAAGGGAGGTACAAATAAAGACAATGTAACAGAAAATTTCAATTTTGATAACTTATGAAGTGGTTAACAGTAAATTACATACATCTTGTATTTAAGACTTGTGTTACAGAGACTTCTTCATTCCGGGGAGGGAAACAAACTGAAACAGTTAACATTAATAAGGCAATGAGGTCTGAAAAGGCTTAAAAATTCACTTCCAGACTCTTTGAGGTTCCTTCCCCTCCCAAGTACCACCAGTCAGCACAATTTCTTTGTTCACACCTCTGGGTTCCCCCATACTGAGGGGAGTTCCTGCACTGAGTACAGGTGTTTGGGTATGTTTTGATTTTTATATATATATTTATAAATACTGGTACTTGTGGGAATATCATGTTGATAAATCGACCATGCCCTTCAGTGAGGAAACCATTCTTTCCTTGGGACCAAACCATTCTAGCTTAACTCCTTCAGTAAAATCTAGCATCTGAATAACTATTCCTCCTACCAATATTACTATTCCTGAAACTTCTATTCCTATTTTCCTGATTTCTCTTCTTATAATTCATAATTACATGACTAACTTTTCCACAAAAATGACATGTTAGTGGTTGTTTCATGGATTCTAGTAAGGGTGCTATGATCTCCTTGCTTAACCTTTACAACAGTTTCAGTTAATTATTTTATTTCCTTCCTCAATGTCTCTACTAAAGTAGCATTCTCCTTATCCTTCTCACCCTGTTTAGAAGTCAATTCATTTATTTCCTTCCTCAATGCTTCCACTAAATCAGTGTTCTCCTTTTCCTTATGTCCCTCAAAAGCATAAACTGTCACTCTTTTCAATTCTTCAGGGTCTATAGTAGGTCAATTTGGACAGCTAATATCATCTGTGGTAACTGCTACTTGGCCTGTGTTCTGGAGTTCAATGGAGTGGGTTGTAGTGAGGCTGGCAGGGGGAAAGGAGTGGGGTGGTGGAATGGAGCTGGTCAGCAGGTGGAGAGGCAGAGCGTAAGGATTGGGAGTGTGGTGGAGAGGAGTGGGGGAAGGGCTGGGGTGGGGTGGAGAGGAACAGGGGAGGGGCTGGGGGTTGGGTGGAGAGGAAGGGGGATGGCACCGGGTACTGGGTGGAGAGGAGTAGGATGGCTGAGGTCTAGAGGAGTCATAGTAAGGTGGGTGGGAAGGAGAGTATGGAAAAGGATTGAAGTAGGGATGGTACAGGTGGGGATAGGGGAGATATGTGGGTAAGGGAGGGTAGGGAGGTAGATTGGGAAGAAAGGGGATGGGAGGAGTAGGGGATGAGCAAGGTCTGATAGGGAGAGGAGCTGAGGGGTTCAAGTCCTGGTTTGGGTCAGTATGAGGAGAAACCTCCTCACAGGCCAGGTGGGATGATAGAGTGTGTTTCTTGCTAGATTTCACTGAAGGAGTTAAGCTAGAATGGTTTGGTCCCAAGGAAAGAATGGTTTCCTCACTGAAGGGGATGGTCGATTTATCAACATGATATTCCCACAAGTACCAGTATTTATAATCTTTGGAATCTTTGTTTTTAATGGCTAACTTCAAATCTTTTAAGATCTTGAAGTCAAAAGAGTCGAACTTTGGCCAAGTAAAAGATATGTCCACCCATGCCTTACAAAGCTTTCTAGCTTCTTTCTTTGTCATCCAATTCTCCTTAGGCAAATTAGGATCTGCCCAGAAATTTAGAAATTTATGCAGGGATGAATCAGGAGGAATATGTCCTGATTCCCCTTAATGTGTTGCAGTATTTCCAATATTGTCTAGTCTGTATGTCTTATTTAAGCTAGTTTGAGTATATTGCTAAATGGCCAGTTTAAACAATGAAATGTTCCTAAAACATAAAAAAAATAGAGACACAAAGTTCTTCAATGTTATTGTGGAAGGCAATAAGTGGAGGTTAAAAACAAAAGGCTAATGTAAGGAAACAGTAATTGTAGCACAGCAATAGTATCAATAATGAATGTGTATTCAGTGTAATAATTTATTAATAATTAATAACAACATGCAATATACATTTATTGTAATTATTGTCACTAATAATTATATGCATTTATCATAATTATCAACAATATTATATATAATTAATATTGTACATCTATTATAATTATTGTTGTTAATAATTAATAAGCATAAAACAAGCATCAATAATCAATAATAACCATTAGTGATTAATAATGACTAATAATAGTTATTGAAAATTAGTAATTATTGTTATTGATAGTATTATTAATACTATTGTGTTCTAAAATTATTCCTTAATATTGCATGTAATTAATTTGATTTAATGTTGTCTTTGTTCAATTTTAGAAATTTTGTTTTAATTTAAATTCAATATTATAAACATTTCCTATTAAAATAATTTTATTTAAATGTATTCAATTTAATCATATTATTTTAGGTCACTAGTATCAGTAGCAAAAGATTTCTTTTTATTTTCCTGCAGTTTAATTCTCAACAGTAGGTGATGCTATAAATGCGGTAGAGTGAAGGCACCTGTGGGTAGACATAACTAAGCAAGCAGTTAGATAAAGGAAAGAAAAAAAATATTGGCTTTTGATACGCTAAAGAAGGCAGGCACTCTGCAAGGAAACTTTGAGGGTGGGTTTTAATATGCTAAAGGAGTCAGGCAGTTTGCCAGGAAAGTTTGAGGGTGGGGGAGGGAGAGAGAAAAATGCAGTTTCCCTTTCCCCAGAGCTTAATCAGTGGCCACGATTTTTAAAAGTTGGGGGGGGGAAATCTCCTAACCCTAGCCCACAGCCTGTAAGGACCCTCAGGATTAATTTAATGGGTGTTGCCAAGCAGGTCCCTGCAGCAGTGGCCCAGTGGGTGTGGCGAGGGGAAAGTCAGGCAGACACTGGGCTGGGAAAGATCTGTTGGGTTCTAGTACCCCTCGGTTTAAAAAAAAACAAAAAAACTCGGTCCCGTTTGGAATGGGGGAGGTCTTACACCAATTCCTAGGGGGCCACCCCTGTGTACTATTCCCCCAGTCAGCAAGGGCTGGTCTGTGCCCAGTGCAGTGGGAGGGTTTTGCATCACAGTACCAGCAGCCAACTATGCTCATGGTGTCTAAAAGCCTGGGTTTTTGCAAGCCCAGGAAAACAGACCATCCTTTACCACCCCACTCTCATCCAAAATGGGTGGGGTGGGGTGGGATGGGATGGGGCGGGATGAGGTGGGGTGGACCATGTGGGGAATCCTTAACAATCCGGGGGGGTAAAAAAAACCAGTAGTTCTCCTACCTGGTTGTGTTTTGGGTAAAAAGCATCCTTTCTTTTCTCTACTGCCCCAGGGAGCCCCTAACTCTAATCCACAGCCTAGAAGGATCCCCAGGATTTGTTCAAGGGGTTCCCCCTGCCCTGCACTGCACTAGGTTGAAAGAAGGAACACTAGGATCTTGTGTGCTGTGGAAAGGAAAAGAGCAGGAGTTCCTGTTGGGTCCTAAAACCCACTGGATTCTGTATGGGCAAAAAGTCCCCCTTCACCCCTATTCAAGCTGAAAGAAAAAAAAGGGTGGGGTGGGGGACACCACCAGGGAAGGAGCTTTTCTCACCAATCCAATGTGATCCTATCCAGGAAAAATAGCAGCCTGTTCCCTCTCTCCAACTAGATTCCTTTCATACACGAAGGCAGGCCAGCAAAATGAAGCTGTTTTTTGTTTGTTTGTTTGTTTTTGTTTATTTGTTTGTTTTGTTTGATTATTTATTTTACTTAAGCTATACCTACTCAAAATTTCCCTCAGAAGAAAATTAAGGTCCTAAAAGTCCCTGACTGATGTTTGCCAACTGTAGGAATTGGAATAATATTTCTACCCAGATATGTATTTTATAAAGTTTATGTAAAGAGTAGACAATTATTCCTAAATAACCTAACTAACCTAACCTAAAATTCCTAACCCTAACTAACACGTAGTGCCTAGCCTGCCAGTCTCTTTCCTCCTTCCCTCCACCTGCCTACTCTGCATCCTGACTTCTTCCTTCCTCATTCTCTTCTCAGTTCTCCCCCATTCTCTCTTGATTCTCCCCTGATTTTTCTTCCCAAACCTTGACCTTTACTGACACACAACATGCTGACCAATGCAAAACTTGTCGCAACTGTGGTATGTCAGGAATGTTTGCTAGACAGGTAAATCTACTGAGGAGCGGGGAGGGGAGGATCTTTTTGGACACAGTAACATCCCCTCCCTCAATAAAGTTGCCACTGTTGTCATTAAATACTGTGAGAAGGGAATTCCCCTCCCTTTGTTTTGATGTAATGTAATGAATCAGCATTTACTACTGAGATGTGCAGGGATAAACAGGCCCTTGGAGAAAGGAGAGGGGGAAACTCATTCCACAGGCACACCTCTCCCCCACAGTATCAGGCAAATTAAGGAATTATGATTGGTTCCTGAGAGGTGACATGGGAGACTTAGTGGGTGGAGAAAACTGCTTATAAGCCAAGACCCAGTGACTGCTCAAACACTCTTGCACTCTTCTGATTAGAGATTGGACCTGAAGGAGCCTTTGTTGTTGTTGGTAAGCTTCAATTCATCAGAACAGCAATTAGGGTAGTTAGGAGGCAACTCTCTACTGCTTTCCTACATTTCCCTCTCTTTACTCTCACTACTTTGATGTAATAAATTGTTAAAGCTACTAACAGCCTCATAATTTAGTTTTAATTATTAAAATACTATCTGTGTCAGTGGTCCTTTTGATTCGACTGTCCTTATAATCCTTGCTACCTCCTTACCCCAAAGAGGACTTTGCAGTACCCTTGTAGGACTACAGATACCAGCAGGATGTTGCTGGTCAACTCTCTGTTCTTATCAATTGTGTATATTCATAGCATCATATATTTAGAGTCAGAAGGGAATTAAGAGGCCATCAAGTCGAACTCCCTCATTTTACAAATGAGAAAACCAAGGCTAAGAGAGCAACTTGTTCAGGGTCAAACAGTTAACAAACAAGGTAGGATTTGAAACTCAGGTTTGCCTGTCTCCAAGCTCAGCACTCTATTCACTGTACCACCTAGCTGTCTCAATGAGGTGTTTTCCTGGTTCTGAACAACAATCCCTTTTATAATGCCCTACAAGTGATTATCTGACCTTTGTCTAAAGACTTTTGAAGATGGAAAACTCACAACCTTTTGAGGCATCACTTGCTGCTTTGGGACTGCTCTTTTGGATGCTCTTATGTTGAGGCTCAATCTGCCTCTCTGCAACTTCTCCTCCTTATGGCTCTTAGTTCTGCCCTGTGGAACCAAGGAGAAGATTCTTTTATAAAGGCAATTTTTTTAACAAGGCCCCATTTCTTTCTTTCTTTCTTTTTTTTTGAGAATTTTATTTAGTCAATTTAGAACATTACTCCTTAGTTACAAGAATAATATTCTTTCCCTCCCTCCCCTCTCCCCATCCTTTCCTATAGCCAATGTACAATTCCACTGAGTTTTACATGTGTCTTTGATTAGGACCTATTTCTATGTTGTTGATGTTTGCTTTAGGATGATCTTTTAGAGTCTACATCCACAATCATATCCCCCTCGACCTATGTAATCAAGCAATTGTTGTTGTTGTTTTTGGTGTTTTTACTCCCACAGTTTTCCCTCTGAATGTGGATAGTGTTCTTTCTCATAAATTCCTCCAAGTTGTTCAGGATCACTGCATTGCCTCTAATGGAGAAGTTCATTATATTCAATTGTATCACAATGTATCAGTCTCTGTGTATAATGTTCTCCTGGTGCCGCTCTGTAATGGCAATTTTTTATACATTTTGAACACAAATATTGTTTTCTTCCTAAGTCTCCCCTTCTCCAGGATGGACAACTCTACTTCCTTCAATTCTTAGGTAACCATATATTCAGACATTCCCAGCAGCCCCTTGCCTAGAGGAGGTAGTATCAGAAGATGCATTGGGAGGATAAGCTTAAGCAATTGAGCTTGGATTTCATTCCATTTTAGTGAGGTATAAAGGGGAAAATGAGCAGTTTTGAGATGGCAGGCTGTGGTCAGTCTTTCAGTGACACAGATGGGCCAGCAGGGACTTTGAATAGAAGCAGAGATGGGAGTAGTGATACAGCTAAATCTTTCCCCTACTTGCTGTTCCATCTATTCAGATTTCTGTGAAGGGGTTGTATGTGGCCTTCATGTGCTAAACCTACTGATTACCATAGCTCATCAGTAAAAGGATAGACAGGGAAAATTTAACTCCCTTCCTCCTTATCACAGTTTACAAGCATTTCCTACATTTTTCCATTTCTTTAAACTATATCTAATTCCTGATTTTGTTTCCTGTAATATTGTGACCAATCATAAATTCTTATGATTCATGTCTGTTAATTAATCATGAAGAAAGGGACTGAAGTAGAGGAAGCCAGGGAATAGCTTGGAATGTAAAGGACTAAATAAGATAGAAGTTTGAACCTTGGTCTAAAATAGCTAGAGTCTTGGCTTTGGAAGATTTGAGCTGTATTCATAAAAGACTCATTTGGTTTTGACCTTTTTCTTATAATTTAAAAATAATTTATATTCATAATTATAATTCTTATAAACTCTTAAATAATAGAGATTATCCAACCATGTGAATCAAGACCATTGGATGCATACACTATTGAGTCATGGGTAAGCAAGATTCAAATGGCATAGAGCATGGTAGGTCTGTGATGGTGAACCTATGACATGTGTGTCAGTACTGACACATGTAGCCATTTTCAATGACACGTAGCTGCATGCAGGCTCATTGTGCCTAGGGGCCCAGGAGCTGCATGCCCAAGGCCATGGGAGGGGGGAGAGGGGAGGGCTGTTCCATGTGCTGGCAAGGGGGGTTGGGGGGGTGAGCAGTGGGCAGCATGCCAGGTGGCTGGGGCGTGTGGGGTCCCACAGGGGTGGGGAAGAGGAGCACACTTGAGGAAGGAGTTCTCATGGTCAGGTAGGCTGGCAAGTGGCAGATGCTACTCTTGTGGAGCCCCCAGGCCAGCTGGCTGGGGAGGGGCAAGGCGAGGTGTAGGGAGGCCAGGCTGGTGGAAGACTAGGCGAGGCTCTGACCCACCAGAGAAGTGCTTGGAATTGATTACCAGACACTTTTAGCACCCTGAAAAATATAGCAATGGTTTTACTCACGATTTTTCCCTCTGCATACTTTTGTGAGACCTTATTCTCAGCATTAAATAATATCAAAACCAACAAAAGAAACAGATTGGCAGATTGTTAGTTAGTAGTGCTTGCTTGGGTTTGAAGTGTACAAAATACCAACCTTCAATTAAAGATTTAGCCAATGAAATTCAGCAACAAAAAAAGTCATTAATAGGCAGGTTAGTTAAAGAATTCCCTCTCCCCCTCAATTATCTTAGTTCACGGCACCCCACACAAGTTAAATAATATCCAGACCAACAAAAGAAAATGACTGACAGATGAATAAAGAAGTCACTAAGCAGGTAAGTTAAATAATTAGTTTTTGGTTTATTAAATACAGTTATATATTACAATTATACATTTTTGTTATTTAAACTTTAAATATTGTGAAATTATGTTTTTTTTCCTCAAAGTGACACACCACCCGAGTTATGCTCAGTTTTTTGGTGGATTTTGACACACCAAGCTCAAAAGGTTGCCCATCACTGTGGTAGGTGTTTCATTAAGCTTTCAGCCTCAGAAAAGGGGCAGGCACAAGGGGAAGTCATGCTTCCTGGGGCCAAACAGTAACAGGAAAAGGACATGATTTTGAAGGAGTGTCTAAACCTTAAATTCTAAGGGTTGGAGTTACTCCCTTAGCTAAAGAGCCAATCTTGCTAGATAGATAGTGCCACCTTCTGGTTATACTTACATGGCATGTTCGTTGAATCCCTTAACATACCACTATGGCCATAGCATCAGTTTGTCTATGTCCTTCATAAAATATTGTGTGGAACTGAATACAAAACTCCAGATATAGTCTGACCAGGGCAGAGAAAAAGGATCACCTTTCTTGTTCTGTATATTATTAATCTCTACTAACATATTCTATGATTATGTTTGTATTTTTTCCAATACATTTTTATGTTGTTGACTCATTAATTTTATAGACAATGAAAACCCCTAGGTATTGTCTCTCTGTGCCTCCCCTGTCCTATATTTGTGCAGTTCATTTGTTGAATCCAAATGTCTTTTACATTAATCCCTATTTCATTTCTTCTCACAAGATTCAGTCCCATCATTCTAGCCCTACGTTGGTGAATCTATGGCATGTGTGCTGGGTGGGGGTGGGGGGATGATACTCCTCTCCTCCTCTCCATGTGTCCCTGAGGTCATTTCTCACATCACTCATCCCTCTACCTGGCAGCCTAATGGGAGTGCTTCCTCCCTCCCCTGTTTGGGGTAAAGAGGTGGCTCACATATGGTGTGAGGGTACAATTTGGGCACTTGGTCTCTAAAAGGTTAGCCATCACTGTTCTAACCTATTGAGATCTTTTTAGTGCCCCAGTCTGTCATTGGGAAGAACCACCTACTCAAAAGAATCTTGAACTTTGTGTCAGTGTGTCAAAGGCTCTTTTATTTCATCCTTTCCAGAATAGGTACTCACTAGCCAGTGTTCCAATGTTTCAGTCAGCAAGCAAGTACAAAGTATGGGAGCAGGCAGCCTTTTATCCTAGTCCCTGACAAAGATGGTCTTCTCCTCTTATTTACCCTTGGCTGGTTACTTGAGAGTTATAATCTTATCTGGAAAGCTAGCTAATCAGCACAATTTACAAAGCCAATTATCTCAATCAACAAAAGATCTGTTTCAGTTCTGTATGTATATCTGATATAGCCTTTTATCCAATCAACATAAGAACAGTTTCAGTCCTCTCTATTTGGCTTAGGTTGGGAACAGGAAACTTAATTTGTTTTGATGGAAAGGTTCCCTGACTCCATTTTAGTGATTCATTGAGAGGAGTCTGCTATCTTTCTGAACTCCATCTCTCATAGTCATCCAACAGGCTAGGTTTTCTGCCAGTTTCATTTGGTTAACAAATTTTGTACCTAAGTATGCCATATCTTAGTAGGCTGTCATCCAAACCATTGAAAAGATGTTAGATTGTCTTGCAGCACTCCACTAGAGAGACTTCTGTCCTTCTTGACTCTGGTTGTAGGAATTAAATTTAAATGGTTTGACTAAAATATATGAAAATTATAAATAATGTGGTAGTCACTGATTTAAAGTATTATTGCTCAAAGTCAAAATGACTTTTAATAGCTTTTATTTACAAAAGAAGTGGAAAGAGTGAAAGTAGAGAAATACAGAAAGATAAAAAAGACATAGAGCCTATCTATCAAAATATTTCTCTGGTGCTTGATTCAGCCAGGACTTGTTGACCTTCAATCAGAATTAAACTCTCTCCAGAAGACGGGAAAGGAAAGCCAGCTATTCACTCATCCAAGTTCCCTCCAAGAGGTAGGTCAAGATGACTTGAATTGAAGATGACTCCCAAGGCCAAATTTCTTCTTGAAGTCAACTGCCTTCTTGAAGCCCCAGAAATTCAGAGCCTTTTATAGTGACTTCTTGTCCCTTCCCCTCTTCACAGGGGCCAATCACAGCTTCCAAATTGCCAGCAAGGGGCTGGGAGGGGGGGCAGTATCTTGTGGGATCCACTTCTCACCTCTGAAGGTGTTAATTCTTATTATAATTCTTATTATAGACCTTTTTTATCATGGGATTCACATGTTTCTGACTGATTGGGTTAAAAGGGTGAAGATCTCTTTATTTAGTGGTTAGCTAGATACTAAGTAGGGGTACTAAAAGAAAGAGTTGACTAAGTGTTAACTCAAAGTAGACAAAGAGAATAAAGAATTCCCTTTCACATGATCACCTCTTGGGAAATTTAGCAATAATCATTTTACCTTCAGTCTTAGTATTAGTTCTAAGATAGAAAAGCTGTGAGGGCTAGGCAATGGGGTTAAGTGACTTGTCCAGGGTCACATAGGAAGCATTGGAGGCTAGATTTGAACCAAGGTCCTCCTGATTTCAAGCCTGGCTATTTATTGTACTACCTAGCTGCCCCTATTTATTTTTTATATAATTTTTTTATTTTTTTAACCAGTAAATTTTTCTCTCTCTCTTCTCCCCAGTTGAAAAAGAAAGAAAAACAAAATCCCAATTACAAACATAAATATAGTCAAACAAAACAAACTCCTGAATTGGCCATGTCTAAAACAATATGTCTCCTTTAGTACTCATGAGTCCTCTATTAGGAGCAGAGAAGTGTATTTTTTCATGAGACCTCTTAGATTGTGATTGGTTATTCTACTGATCAGAGTCCCTAATTCTTTCAAAATTGTTTGTTATTCCAATATTGTTTAAACTGTTCTGGTTCTGCTCACTTCACTGTGTGTGAATCAATTCATACAAATCTTTCTAGGTTTCTTTGAAATAATCTGCTTCAGATTTTCTTATAGAATAATACCAATCCATGAAAGTTACAGACCATAACTTGTTTGGCCATTCCCCAATTAATGGGCACAGCTTCAGTTTCTAATTCTTGGCTACCACAAAAAGGGCCATTACAAATATTTTGCATAACCTTGGTTAAAATTTGTTTTGCTTAGGACTCTCAATTTATTTTGTCTTTTATTTCTCCTTCTCCCTTCTCAGTTCCTAGCTGAGTAAAATGTATTTTTGTTTGCAATTTTATGTGTATGTATATTCTTTCCTCCTTTGACCAATTTAGATGAAAGTGAGATTAAGGTGTTACCTGCTCCTCTACTTCTTCTTTGTTTGTATTGCTTTCTACTTGCTTGTCTTAAGTGAGGTAATATAATAGATGATATTGGAGGGTATATTTGATGGATACTTGACAACTAATAGCTCAGGTAGTTATCTTCTTTTGCCTTCTTTCCTCCCTTTTATACCTTCCTCCCTCCCTTTTCCAATCTCCCTTCCTCTCCTCTTCTTCCCTTCAGTTTCCCCTCCCCGTTTCTTCTTCAACCTCCTTCTAAGTCACTCAGGGTGAGCTATGATGTTTCAGAGGAAATACTCTTTTCTTTATCACAATTAAGGATTTATTGGGGAAAACAGGACAAAATGGAGGATGGAGGTAAGAGGGATGGGATTTCCCTATTATCGACAATGAGTCTTAGGTTGGAGGATATTGAGAGAAATGGCAATTCAACCATTAGCATGAAACAGGGCAAGTCAGAGAGAGATATATGGACTATTGTCCTTCTGCCTTCAAATCAGCCAGGTCACCTCTAGCTTGATTATCGCAAGTCCCAGAGATAAACCCAGCTTCTTCCTTCAAAGTCATCACCATCCGCCAAAAGCCCAGAAGTCCAGTCAAGCAGTTGGCTCTTGACTTCAACTGTTTCCTGGTCACATTCCACATGGAATTTTCCTTTGATTGACAGCTGATCAATCTCCAGATTCTTGTCTTGCTTCTTGTCCTTTTGTATGCCTTATAATTTCTCTTCTCCACAATAATTTCCTCCATAGTTCCTTTCTTTTCCCCTTCTCATCCCTAGTGTATTCCTCTTTCCCTCCCTTTTCAAGAAGATTATGAAGTCACAGCTGAACCACTCTCAGGCACTCTGTCTAATCAGACTCCCTCTTTTTCTTGATGATGACAAAGTTCTGAGGGGACTTATGCCTTATCTCCCCATATTAGGATATAAACAGTTTATACTTCTCCAACTGCTTTATGATTGTTTGCTTAGGGGTGCTAACTTGAGAAAAACACAGAACTATTAAAGTAGTCAGAAAAACCAAGTCTTTAACATGGAGAAGGATAAGTCCAATATTTGGCAACTACACAGAGCCCAGCACTAAGAACTATACAGGGCCTACACCCTGGGAACATATCCCTGGGAGAAGACACCAAGCTAGATGCTTTCTTGGAAGAAATAGAATTTGGGGAACTTATATACCTTTTGGGGAACCAAGGGACAGGGAAGTATGATTGATTGACATTACCATGGTTACAAAGAAATGAGAAGCCCAAATTTCACTGACAGAATACAAACAGGTTTGAGAAAGGAACCATAGCCAGAGGTTGGGGTACCAGGGAGTGGCCTAATTACAATGGATAATAAAAGGATGGTCACTGCTGTAAGGGTTAAAATAAAATAAAATAAAATAAAAATTAAATTAAAAAACATATAAAAATGTGGTTGCCAAAATTATTACTCAAGTCGGAATGACTTTTTATGGTAGTTTATTTACAAAAGGAGAAAGAGTGAAAGTAAGGAAATCTGAGAAAGAGTAGATAATTACTCGAGTCAAACAGGCAGAGGTCCTAAGCCAGAGCCACTTTAAGGTTAAGGGTTAGACCCTTCCTTTTGTCACTTCCTGTACCTTCCAATTGCAGCTATAGCTTTACTTAGGACTGCTGTCAATTCTGATTCATCATTCACTATAGCACACATGGATCACAGATCTCCCCATACTTAAGAATAAGTGGGGTATATAAGCTTCTGGTGATTAAATCTAAAAAATGGGCAGGGGAGAGTTAATTCCATCTTCACATTGCACAGGTGTGGGTCTTCTGGGAAAGGATCTCTGATACAATGGGGGAAACTTCTAAGACTAAAAGGATAATTAGCATTTGCTTAGGTGGGCTAGCCCCATTTTAGCTAGGATTATCCATTACTTTAAAGTCTATTCTTCAATCTGAAACTGGCAGTCCAAGACTCCCCTTGGGGTGTATTCTCAGGGGAACAGGGGCAAACTTAGGGTTTCCAGATTTCAAATTGACAGGGAATGGGGTGAATCAGGAATGAAGTAATTCATTGAGTTTGGGGGTATAAGAGATAACTTGTGGAATTCAAAGGATGATTAGATTAGGTACTACCCAATGCTAATTACAAAAGAATTTGGGGAACTTATATACCTTTTGGGGAACCAAGGGACAGGGAAGTATGATTGATTGACATTACCATGGTTACAAAGAAATGAGAAGCCCAAATTTCACTGACAGAATACAAACAGGTTTGAGAAAGGAACCATAGCCAGAGGTTGGGGTACCAGGGAGTGGCCTAATTACAATGGATAATAAAAGGATGGTCACTGCTGTAAGGGTTAGTAAGTGCATATGTATGTTAACTGAAGATCTAGTATGGGGTGTTCAAGGAGGGGTAGTATCTCTGGTATGGAGGGCTTGTTGTGCCCTTCTAAGGCAGCTCTCCAGCCTCTGACCCCCACCTGACACCCAGCTCTCACTTGTAGCTCCTAGTAGCTGCTAGCATGCGGCAGCGGCCACATCCCGGGCAACGGCTTTGACAGGCCGGCTAAACCTTATGAGAGTAGCCATCGGGTCGTTGAACCCTGGTGAACCAGGACCTTGTTCACCCAGCATGTGAAGACTGCTTCGGCTGAACAGATGGAAGAAACCAATAAGAAGGTTCAACGGCTGAGATGGCAATGCAGCAAAGCACTGTGGAGTGCTTAGGGCTTGTTGGAGCACAAAAGACAACACGGCCATCCAATGCAGCTGAGAAGTCTCCAGGTGTAACGACTTTTCATGCCACTGGACCCAGGCTTCCAACGCTGAGAGAGTGGGACTGTGTGCATCGACTTTTCCACTTAAATCTCCTTCACGCAGAAGTGTCTTTGTGCACATTCATCTATCATAGATGAAAACGCACAAAGACAATCATCATCCTCGGTTACAGAGAGACTACTACTACTAGAGGAAAGTCCAAAGGGTGTGGGGAGTGGGGCTGGATGCTCCTAGAAAGGAATTTCTTATTTCCCCTTTGACCTAGAACACTTCTGGATTTTGGGTATCCAGAGGGAAACCTGTACCCCCATATCAATATGACTATGGCTCCTTGGTAATTGATTTTTTTTCTTGAGTTTATATTTTTTTATTTGACCTAGAAGCTCTGGATTTTGACTATAATGTTTCTGGAAGTTTTCATTTTGGGGTTTGTCAACCTGAAAAAAACAACCAAAACTGTTACAAAAGAAAACATCTTTAACCAGGAAGAGGAAGACGATGTTCTTATGACCACAACACAGTCACACAGACACATATCACACAGACCCCACCCCCCCACCCCCCTCCCACACGTTTTTATCTCTTTGGCATACTTAGTAATGGTGTTGCTGAGTGAAAGGGTATTTACTGTTTTATATCCCTTTGGATATATGTGAAGTGCCCAGTTAATCGATCCCAAGGATGAAACAATGACCAACAATGTAACACACAGGAGGGAGTTTATTAAACAAACTGTAGTTTGGGTTCAGCACTCTAAAAATGGCTGGAGCCCTGTTTCTGGGGCTTGCAGGCTTTTTATATACTGGAATGACCAGGAACTTTTGTGGTAGGGGGAGTGCACAGGAATTCCTGGGGTAGGGGGAGTGAATAGGAACTTGACAGGAACTCCACAGGAACTCCAGGGGCTGGGGTGTTATCAGTTCCTGGCATATGTCAAGAGGGGGAGTGGCAGGAAATTCTGGGGTTGGGGGTTGTTGTGGGCTCCTGGCACATGTCAGGATGTGATGACTTGCCTGCAGGGTTTCTATGGGTAGGGGGTCAGGGAAGGAAGAAAGTAGTTTTGGGAGCTGGTTCTTCATATGTCCAAATTGTTCTCCTGAATGATTAAATCAGTTCACAACTCCCTCAATAATGCATCTGTGTTCTAGTTTTCCCATATCCTCACCAAATTTTGTCATTTTTTTCTGTCATAAGAACCAATCTGTTAGGAATGAAATAGTTTTAATTTGTATTTCTCTGATTAATAATGATTTAGAGTATTTTTTTGCATGACTATTGTAAACCTTAAAATTTCTTAGACTTATAAATGTTGGAAATTTCACCATTGGGAAATTTCATACTTGGAAAATTTCTTACTGATAGTGTATTGGAATGTGAACCCCATTGGCATGGGTGGTTCCTTCTCCTCCTTCTTAAGATTACTTTAGGACAGAAACCTTTTGCTGAACAATGGAAAGGACTTTGACCTATGCTTAAGCATAGAACAGGAATTTCTTTGAGTCATGATTGATTTTAGAATTGATACAATAGAGATACTTGGAATGACAGAATCAGGTCTTGGAAAATACAATTTCCACCCCACTCAGTCCTAACAGGATTTAGGAAGGGCTGCAGCATAGATCAAGATTTAATTATTTGAGAATATGACCTCCAACAGACATGTGCAAAGCCCAGACCTCTGGGCGGTCCTGGGTTAAGCTAGAGCCACCATTGGCACAGGGAAAATGATGGACAGTGATTGGTAGATGTGAGAACTGAGGGGAGGAAACTTGGATGGTTTCCTTAAAGAGAGAGGGGTCTGAGGACTGAGGGTGTGGTTGGAGAGTTTTGGCTCTGAGTGGTTGGAGAGGTGCTCTGAGAAGCTTGCTCTGAAGGAAGCTGAAGGTGGGGGCCTCTGAGACTGTTTCTCCATTTTGGTCATGTGAATAATAGGGACTGATCTCTTTTCTTTGCCCCAGCTATCTAAGGGCTTGGGCCTTTTGGCCCAGCTTAAACAGAAGGGGTATTTAAGCCCCATTCCCTTCTCTCCCCTTTCTCTCTCTCTCTCTCTCTCTCTCTTTCTATCTCTAATTCCTTTCTTCCTCCTGTCTGTAATTAAACTCTATAAAAGGTTGATGGCTGACTTGAGTTTTCATTTAGGAATTACATAGCTGAATTCCTTGGCGACCTTAAATTAATATATATCAGTCTTTTAAAGTGATTTCCTTGTCACACTATAGAGAGCTTTAATGACTTTGTCTTGAAACTGCCTGTTCAATCCTTTGACTATTTATCAATTGTGTAATGACATGTATTCTTATATATTCAACTCTTTCTCTATGTATTTGAGAAATGAAACCTTTATTGGAGAGACTTGTAAATTTTTTTGCACAATTATGATTCCTGTGTATTACTTTCCATCCTATTTACCTCTATTTAGTTATTGACCTCTGCCTCCTCCAATTTTCCTTCTTTACTATCAGCCCCATCCTCTTTTTCTTAACCCTTCCTCTCCTACTTTCCTTTGGGGTAAGATAGCTTTCTAAACCCATTAGATTGTGTATGTTCTTCCCTGACTGAGCCAATTCTGATGAGAGTAAGGTTCACATGTTCTCTTCCCCACTTCCTCCAACTTCCTCTGTACTGGGAATTCTGTTTCATGCCTTTTTTATGTTCAGTAATTTATTCCCATTCTATTTTTCCCTTCCGCCTCCCCTCAATGCACTCCTTTTTCTCATGTATTAAATTAAGGTATTAATTTAAATTAATTTAATTTTTTACATTATCCCATCATATTCAACTCACATTCTCATCTTCTGTCTGGCATGGGCATTGTACCCCCAAAACTAAAGAAGTGTTTCAGGCAAACTATAAGCCGGGAAATTCCTTTGCTCCCTTCTATCCTTTGTGACTCTTAACCCAAAACATCTGATAACTCCTAGAAAACCCTGAGAGAATTATTCTCCTTGGATCATCCATTAGATGGACAGAGAGATACACCTCCTTGATATCATCAAGCTGTATCTCAGACATCCATCTGTCCTCTAAACTGAGGGTCACCCTCTATGTCTTCAGGAAAACCTCCCACCCTGCCCATGCCTCAGTGCATACCACCATAGAGTCATGTCTTCACTGTTGTAAAGAGTATAAAGACCCCAGAACTGATGTCATCTGGAAATAGCTTTCCATCTATCCTGTTCCACCTAGGAGACAGCCTTCCACCTATTCTGTCCTCCTGGTCAGATTCAACATTACCTCAAAAAGCCATTAAACAAATGAATACAGGCAAGGCACCCAGTAAAAACGGGATCCCAACCAAGGTGTACAAGGCCTTAAATGGAAAGGCACTTCAGGCATTCCATATACTGCTGACCAGCATATGGGAAGAGGAAGACATGCCCTCAGAACTCAGAAATGCCTCAATTGTAGCCCTATACAAGAACAAAGGTGCACGAGCAGCCTGTGACAACTACAGAGGCATCTCACTACTCTCCACTGCTGGAAATATCCTCGCCCATGTTATATTCAACAGACTCCTGTCATCTGTTTCAGAGCAGAACCTGCCTGAATCACAATGTGGCTTCTGACCAGATCGCAGCACCATTGACATGGTCTTTCACGGTGAGGCAAATGCAGGAAAAATGCCTTGAGCAGAACCTGAGTCTCTACATTGTCTTCATAGACCTGACAAAGGTGTTCGACACAGTGAACAGGGACACATTGTGGGTGATCCTTAGCAAGCTCGGTTGCCCAGCAAAATTCGTCAAACTGATCCAGCTCTTTTATGTCGACATGACAGGGGAAGTCCTATCTGGTGGAGAGACTTCCAATTGCTTCAACATCTCCAATGGCGTGAAATAAGGCTGCGTCCTTGCTCCGGTGCTATTCAACCTATTCTTCACCCAAGTATTACGACATGCTGTGATGGATCTAAATCTGGGCGTCTACATCAAATACCGACTGGATGGCTCACTATTTGACCTTCGCCGCCTGACTGCAAAAACAAAGACAACAGAGAGACTCATCCTGGAAGCTCTCTTCACAGATGACTGTGCTCTCATGGCCCACCAAGAAAATCATCTCCAAACCATTGTGGACAGGTTCTCTACCACAACAAAACTGGCCTGACTATCAGCCTCAGAAAAACAGAGGTGCTGTTTCAACCTGCACCAGGGAGGCCAACTAACCAGCTGTGCATAACTATCGATGGCATGCAAATTTCTAATGTCAACACTTTCAAGTACCTGGGCAGCACCATCGCCAATGATGGGTCCTTAGACCATGAGATCAATGCCAGGATCCAAAAGGCCAGCCAGGCACTCAGGCGGCTGCGCTCTAAAGTCCTCCAACACAGCGGTGTAAGCACTGTGATGAAGCTCAAAGTGTATAACTCAGTGGTCCTCAGCTCGCTCCTGTACGGTTGTGAGACATGGACACTGTACCGGAAGCACATGAAACAGCTGGAGCAATTCCACCAATGCTCTCTCTGGTCAATCATGAAGATCCGATGGCAGGACCGAATCACCAATCAGGAAGTCCTCAACAGAGCCAACTCCACCAGCATCAAAGTAATGGTCCTCAAAACCCAGCCATGATGGTATGGATACATCATCCGCATGGACCCACAGTGAATATCAAGACAGGTATTCTATGTTGAACTGTCAGCTGGACTCAGGAAACAAGGTTGACCAAAGAAAAGATTCAAGGATCAGCTAAGGTCAAACTTGAAGTGGGCTGGCATTACACCAAAGCAACTAGAACTCGCTGCCTCTGACAGAAGCAGCTGGCAAACCCACATTAAGCATGTCGCCACCACCTTTGAAGATGAGCGACATCGACGTCTTGCCGCTGCGCATGAACGCAGACACCAGGCCACAACTGTACCTCCTGTAACAACTGGCGTCCCATGCCCCATGTGCCATAAACTTTGCACCTCGGCCTTTGGACTTCATAGCCACATGAGGGTACATCAATAGATGATAATGCACAAAGACAATCAACATTCTCAGCTTCCGAGAGACTACTACTACTCTAAATTAATAAATTTCTCTTTTTAAGCTGTTTCAGAATTTCTTGAATCCTTGCAAAAAGTATTCTTCCCAAATTCCAAGGTTTCACCTCAAGCCCCCCCACAACACTTCTAATTACCCTAATAATGATAAAATTCTTTGGTGTTACAAGAATCATCTCCCCACATAGGGATGTGTACAATTTAACCTTATTGAATGTTTTTTGATTTCTTGTTCCTATTTAGCTTTTTATGCTTCTCTTGAGTATTGTTTTTGAGAGTCAAATTTTCCATTCAACTTTGGTCTTTTCATTAGGAATATTTGAAAGTCCTCTTTTTCAAAGAATATCCATTTCCCCCCTTCAAGGATTATGCTCAGTTTCCTAGATAAGTGATTCTTGGTTGAAGTCCTAGCTCTCATTTCTTTTTCTAATTTTTCTTCTAACTTTTTAAATTTTATTTTTAAAATCTTTTTTGAGCTTCTCCATTAATTCTTTTTGGGCTTGAGAGCAATTTGTATTTTTCTTGAAGGCTATGGGGGCAGCAGTATTGATTTTTGCCATCTTCTTCTGAGTTTGAGTCTACCCTGTCACCAAAATAACTTTCACATTGAATTTCTTTTTTATCGTTTGCTCATTTTCCTGCCTTTTTCTTTCTCCATATAGCAATGCAACAAAATCTTGCACCCAGAGCCAGCAAAGGGATCCCTGTAATATGAACAATTATCTTTTGAGTAATTATCTGACCCCCTCTTACCATCAATTACTAAGAGTTCTGGAAGCCTTTGTCCCTACTTCAGCAGAGTCCAAGGACTATTGCCTTGTGGTTCCTGCCCTGGGTCTCTGAGCTCCAACTCCACCACCTCCTTCATTTTGGACTTCTAAGTTGTTTTGGGCTGAAAAATTATGTCAGTTTGTCTTTGGGGGGGTTTATGCTATTCCAGAAATTAATTTTGAAGCTTTACATAATTGCTTTTTGGAGGTTAATTTGATAGAAATCAGGTGGGTACCTTGTCAGCTATCTTGACTCTGTCCTTTTATGATTTCCTTTTTTTTTGTACCTTTACTTTCCACCTAGAATCAATACTATGTATTGGTTCTAAGGCAAAAGAGTGGCAAGGGTCACACAGCTAGGAAATTTCCAAGGTGAGATTTGAACCCTGGACTTCCCATCTCTAGGCCTGGCTCTTAATCCATTGAGCCACCCAGCTGCTCCCAATATGATTTCTTGAAAGACAACATCAAAACTCATTTTTTGGTCATGGTTTTCAGGTAGTCTTCTTGAATTCTTAAATAATTTTTATATTATCTCTCCTTAAATTATCTTTCAGGTCAGTCATTTTTACTGAGATACCTTACATTGTCTTCTATTCTTTTTATTCATTCTTTTGAATTTATTTTAATATTTCTTGTTGTTTCATAGTGTCCAAAATATGTAGTCATACCTTCTTTTGGTCCATTCTAATTTTGAAGATGTTTGCTGCTTAGGAAAAGTTTTGTATTTTTCATGCCAACTTGTTAATTCCCTTTCTAATTCTTTCTTTTATGGCTATAATTTCTTTTCTATTTTTCCTTCTAGTGGTTTCATTTCATTTCTAAAAAATATTTTCAACTCCATTTAAAAATTTCTTTTTTCTTCTAGGAATTCTAGTTGAACTTATCCCTAAGCTGTGCTTTACATAGTAACTGTTTTGGAGTTATTCTCTTTTGTGTTTGTGCCTTAGATAATGTGCCCTTGGGTTCTTGCCATGGTTATTTCTTTTTCAGGATTCAGATCAGAAAGGAAGCTGGAACTGAGACTCTGCTCCTGAGGTCCAAACCACACAGTTGCTGCTTGCTTCTGAACTTTTTCTTTGCTTGGTATATAGCCTAGGTCCTGCAAGAGCTCATTCTGGAATGCCATCCCAGGAGCGGATCTCCTACTTTACCTTCTCTGAATCTGTGACCCAGACCTGGGTAGTGAGCAATAAAACTGCTATTTTATACTTATTTCTGGACTCTGCTCAAATGTACATTCCTTTGTGCTGTCTCTGGGACCTTTTTTTGTCCTGGTTCAACCTCTCCTTATGCTTTCCTGTCTAGACTTCCATCTCCAATGTCCACAGACCTCTCTTTCTTTCTCTCTGCCAATCTAGATGATGAAAAATGACTCCCTGTGATTTTTTTCCTTGTATTTTCCAACCAAGACTCAGTTTGGTGTATTTTCTAGTTCTGTCTGGATGCCCAGTGGAGGGGACCTTGACTGTGCTTTTTCTCACTACTCTACCATCTAGTTCTTCAATAGTTTCTTAATCCTAATTATATTACCATCCACCGCAAATCAACTTTTACAAGTGGATAGCAAGAGAGATTTCATCAAATGTCTTGCTTATATTTAATATATTGTTTTAATAGCATTCTTTTAAATCTAATGTAGTGTTCCTTTAGATTATCTCACAAATTGCAAGTTGGGGTTCTTGGAGAACAAGTACTCCAGTTTCAAGGTTACTTGATGATGAGTATTCCTACAACTGTAGCTTATGAGTCTCCCACTGATATGTTTACTTTTCAGGTTTCAGCTAAGGTACACAATTAGATCAAAAGATAAGTACTCATTGGAATAGTTCATAAGGAGACAAAATAGAATGTTCTTTTATAAAATGAGTGTACCCTCTTCTAAAAACATACCACATCATCAAAAGGGAAAATATAATGAAGATGTTGGAGGAGTTTATACATGTGGACCTCTGATTCTGAAAAACTCCTGATGGGCTTTGTGTGTGTGTGTGTGTGTGTGTGTGTGTGTGTGTGTATGTGTGTGTGTGTGTGTGTGTGTGTGTGTGTGTTCCTGTGCTAAACCTCAGTGAGTAAAAAGTCTTGGTAGAGATTATTGCTATAATGGCTTCATTGGACCTGCTCTCTGCTCAGTGCATTACCTAGATGGGCTCATTGGGTCAGCTCTCAATAGGGTATATTTCTCTGCCAACTAGCTATAGTCTGCAGCCTCTAGCTTTTGGTTAAGCTGAAATCTATGGTGAGGACACTACCTGGCTCTTTCAAAAAAATTTCAGGAGAGGAAGAGTCAAGATGGCGCTTAGGAGCAGCAATAGTTCAGACCTCTGAAAACCCTTTCTTACTGATCACAAACTAAATGCTCCTAGGGGACTGAAAATCAAACCTAACAACAAGACAGAGGCGGGGAACACTCCTGCTGGACTCAGTTCAAAAGGTACAACCCCACAAAAGCTGGAATACGAGTACACTCAGGTTCAGAGGGAAGGCAGAGGGAAGGTCCCAGTACTCCTCCCCCCACCCAGAGTGCCAAGACTCCAGCAGCAGCAGGAACCTCTGGGCAGGCAAAGATGCTGGTCTAGAAGGGTATACCTTGCAGGCAGGGCTATGCCAGGCTCAGACCTTTGAACACAGGTGACAGAGAATCAGCTGGAGAGGGAGTGAAGAGCAGGCAGCCTGGTAAGAAAGGTTGACAGGCTCCATATTGCTCCAGGAGGTTTTGCTATCAGGGCACATCCAGCCCAACCCAACTGAACTTAATCCCATCAAAAGTCTTCAGAGCTTAGGGAAGCCCAAATCCCAACACCCCTCACTCACTGACTGCTGAACTTTAATCCAATCAAAAGCCTCCAGAGGACAGGAAAGCTCAAACTTCAACACTCCTCCACCAGAGACTGCACTGAGAGACCTGACAAAACTTCAAGAGGGGAGGCTGACAGAAAACCCCAAACCAAAAATATGAGAGGAGCAAGAGCACAGACAAATATGGGGAGCAAAGAAGGGGTAAATATGAGCAAACAACAGAAAAAGAAGAAAGAAATTACAATTGACAGCTTCTGCACAGGCAATGAACCAAGAACGAAAAATACACAGGAGGAGGCAAGTAATAAAACAGAAATCCCACTGAATTGGAAACAGGCTTTTGAAGAACTCAAAATGCAATTCAAAACAATTAAGAGAGGCTGAAGACAATTGGGAAAAGAATTTAAAACCTAAGATTAGCCATCTGGAAACAGCAAATAGTGTCTTGAAAGCAAAAATCAACCAGCTTGAAAATGAGGCAAAGGAGATGAAAGATGGGACAAAGAAGATGGAAGATGAAGCAAAGAATATGAGAGATGAGGTAAAGAGAATGAAAGATGACCTCCAAAGAAAATCATACCAGAAGGAGAAGGATGACCAAAAATCAGGGATGAAATCCAGTCTTTAAGAACTAGAATACAACAACTGGAATTAAGTGACTTTACAAGACAGCAGGACACTATAAAACAAAACCAAAAGAATGAAAAAATTGAGGAAAATATGAAGCATCTCATTCACAAAACAGAGGATTTAGAAAATCATTCGAGGAGAGACAATTTAAGAATCATTGGTTTACCAAAAGACCATGACAAAAGAAAAATCCTGGACATAATACTACAGGAAATTATTCAAGAAAACTGCCCCAATATTCTAGAACAAGAGGGGAAAGTGGAGATTGAAAGAATCCACAGATCTCCTCCTTTACTTAATCCCCAACTGACAACACCCAGGAATGTTATAGCCAAGTTCAAGAATTATCAGACCACAGAAAAGATATTACAAGCTGCCAAGAAGTCATTCAGATACCATGGAACCACAGTGAGGATAACCCAGGATCTGGCTGCATCCACACTGAAGGACTGAAAGGCGTGGAACATGATATTCTGGAAAGCAAGGGAATTAGGTCTACAACCAAGAATCAACTACCCAGAAAAACTGACTATATTCTTATAGGGGAAAGTATGGTCATTCAACAAAATAGAAGAATTCCAAGAATTTGCAAAGAAAAGACCAAACCTGAACAGAAAATTTGATGCCCAAGCATAGAACTCAAGAGAATCATCAAAAGGTAATTAAAAAAGAGGGGGGGGAAGAGAAAAACAAAATAAACAAAAAAACCCCACTTTTTAAAAGAGACTCAATAAGTTAAAATGATATGTATCCCTATAAGAAAAGAGGTCATTGGTAACTCTTAAAAACTGTTGTTATCACCTGGGCAGCTAGAAGAATTACACTTAGAGGGAACAGTGGCAAACTGTATAGGATGAAATGATAAGATATAAATAGGTATATTAAAGCTTCCCGAGGGGAGAGAAGCTTTAAAGTAGGAAGATAAAGGAAGGATAGAAGTTTTGGATACCACGAGGGGGATGGCGGAGCCAAATTATAGATATGAGGTGGCAGGAATGAGTCAGAAATCCAGGCCTTATTAATTATCAATGAGCCACAGCAATACTCCTATCAGTGGACTACTCAGAAGGCATGTACCCATCCAATGATCCAAACTTAATACCACACAGGTCGGAGAGATGATAGAGAAAAGAAAGTGCCTGGCCGAAGGCCAGGTCCCAGGTGAGAGAGATAGAGAAGGATTAAAGATGGAGCTTGGCCAGAGGCCAAGCTCCAGCAAGGACAGACATCAGTGGGAGCTGAGATCCAAGAGGAAGAGAGGAAGAGAGGAAGAGAGAGAGGTGGAGCCTGCTGTGGCTGTATTTAATCTCTTTAATATGCAAATATACACAATACATAGGGATGATTATCATTGGTTAACAACAAGGTATAGGTGTAGTTTCTCTTAACCAGGTGAACACAAAGAAACCTGGGGGAAGCTGGGGTCAAGGGTCAGAGGCTTTCCCAGCTATGTGCAAGACTGAGCATGCTCAAGACTGAGCATGCTCTCTTCTAAGACAATCTGTACATACTGTTTCCCTTGCCCCTAGACAGGTGTGGACTGTTACATATATAGATATACGTATGTAAAAATACATATACGTGTGTGTGTGTGTGTGTGTGTGTGTATACACAACTAGAGCTAAAAAAAGAAGTTAATACTAAAAGAAATGGGATAAGAAACAAAAGGGGTAAATTTATATGTCACAAAGACACTCATGGTGGGAGGGGGGAGAACATCAATACACTGGAAGGGTAAAGAGGTTGGAGATGGGAAATACTCAACTCTTACATGCATTGAAATTGACCCAAAGAGGGAAGAACAATCCAATCCATTGGGGGCAGACAATATATTTGCACCTTATAGGGGAGTAGAAGGGTAACAAATGGACTGGTGGGGAGGGAAGCAGTACAAGGGAGGGAGAGGGTGGGGAGTAGTGTTAGAAAGACTCCAAGGCAAATAAGGGGGGGGGAATAAGAAGGGAGGGAGGTAGAAAGGGAAGTTAAATAAGGGTGGGAACTAGGGGGATTGACTAAAAACAAATATTTTTGTAGAAGGAAATAGTGAAAGAAGAAAAGGCAGGACCAGGAATAGAAATCAAGATGCTGGGAAATACACAGCTAGTAATCATAACTCTGAATGTGAATGGAATGAACTCACCCATAAAATGCAAGCAAATAGCAGAGTGGATTAGAACCCCAAACCCTACAATATGCTGTCTACAACATATGCTGTCTACAAGAAACACATACCAGGAAAGTAGATACACATAGGGTGAAAGTAAGAGGATGGAGGTACATCTATTGGGCATCAACTGATAAAAAGAAGGCAGGAGTCACAATCATGATATCTAACAAAGCTAAAGTAAAAATAAATCTAGTTAAAAGAGATAGGGAAGGTAATTATATCCTGATAAAAGGCAGTGTAGACAATGAGGAAATATCAGTACTCAGCATGTATGCACCAAATGCCATAGCATCCAAATTTCTAAAGGAGAAACTAGGGGAGCTCAAGGATAAAATAGATAGAAAAACTAGTGGGAGACCTGAACGTTCCTCTATCTGAACTAGATAAATCAAACCAAAATATAAATAAGAAAGAGGTAAGAGAAGTAAATGAAATCTTAGAAAAATTAGAGTTAGTAGATATGTGGAGAAAAATAAACAGGGACAAAAAGGAATATACCTTCTTTTCAGCAGCACATGGTACATTCACAAAAATTGACCATGTGTTAGGGCAAAAAAACATTGCAAACAAGTGCAAA
This sequence comes from Monodelphis domestica, assembly GCF_027887165.1. NCBI lineage: Eukaryota > Metazoa > Chordata > Mammalia > Didelphimorphia > Didelphidae > Monodelphis > Monodelphis domestica. The sequence goes on from NC_077228.1 coordinate 105,764,964, forward strand.
AGAGCATAACAAATAGAACCTTCTCAGATCACAATGCAACAAAAATAATAATTAGTAAGGGCACATGGAGAGGTAAATCAAAAATTAATTGGAAATTAAACAATATGATTCTCCAAAACCGGTTAGTTAAAGAACAAATCATAGAAACAATAACTTCATTGAAGAAAATGAAAATGATGAGACATTCTTTCAAAACCTATGGGATGCAGCCAAAGCAGTACTCAGGAGGAAATTTATATCCTTGAGTTCATATATCAACAAATTAGGGAGGGCAGAGGTCAATGAATTGGGCATACAAATTAAAAAACTAGAAAGTGAACTAATTAAAAATCCTCAGATGAAGACTAAATTAGAGATCCTAAAAATAAAAGGAGAAATTAATAAAATTGAAAGTCAAAGAACTATTGATTTAATAAATAAGACTACAAGCTGGTACTTTGAAAAAACAAATAAAATAGACAAAGTACTGGTCAGTCTAATTAAAAAAAGGAAAGAAGAAAACCAAATTGACAGAATCCAAGGTGAAAAGGGAGACCTCACTTCTAATGAAGAGAAAATTAAGGCAATCATTAAAAACTATTATGCTCAATTATGTGGCAATAAATATGACAATCTAGGTGATATGGATGAATACTTATAAAAATATAAATTGCCTAGACTAACAGAGTAAGAAATAGATTATCTAAACAACCCTATATCAGAAAAAGAAATTAAACAAGCCATCAAAGAACTCCCTAAGAAAAAATCCCCAGGTCCTGATGTATTCACAAATGAATTTTATCAAACATTCAAAGAACAACTAATCCCAATTTACACAAACTATTTGACAGAATAAGCCAAGAAGGAGTTCTACCAAATTCATTTTATGACACAAATATGGTACTGATCAAGGCAGCAAGGCAGGTCAAAAACAGAGAAAGAAAATTATAGACCAATCTCCTTAATGAATGTAGATGCAAAAATCTTAAATAGGATACTAGCAAAAAGACTCCAGCAAGTCATCACAAGGGTTATTCACTATGACCAGATAGGATTCATACCAGGAATGCAAGGATGGTTCAATATTATGAAAACCCTCAGCAAGACAGTATATGACAAACCCAATGATTCCAGCTTTTGGGACAAAAATCCACTATTTCATAAAAACTGCTGGGAAAATTGGAAGACAGTGTGGGAAAAATTAGGTTTAGATCAACACCTCACACCCTACACCAAGATAAATTCAAAATGGATGAATGACTTGAACATAAAGAAGGAGACTATAAGAAAATTAGGTGAACACAGAATAGTATATATGTCAGACCTTTGGGAAGGGAAAGATTTGAAAACCAAGCAAGACTTAGAAAGAGTCACAAAATGCAAAATAAATAATTTTGATTACATCAAATTAAAAAGTTTTTGTACAAACAAAACCAATGTAACCAAAATCAGAAGAAAAGCAACAAATTGGGAAACAATCCTCATAGAAACCTCAGACAAAGTTTTAATTACTCAAATTTACAAAGAACTAAATCAATTGTACAAAAAAATCAAGCCATTCTCCAATTGATAAATGGGCAAGGGACATGAATAGGCAGTTTTCAGATAAAGAAATTAAAACTATTAATAGGCACATGAGAAAGTGTTCTAAATCTCTCATAATCAGAGAGATGCAAATCAAAACAACTCTGAGGTATCACCTCACACCTAGCAGATTGGCTAACATGACAGCAGCGGAAAGTAATGAATGCTGGAAGGGATGTGGCAAAGTAGGGACATTAATGCATTGCTGGTGAAGTTGTGAATTGATCCAACCATTCTGGAGGGCAATTTGGAACTATGCCCAAAGGGTGATAAAAGACTGTCTGCCCTTTGATCCAGCCATAGCACTGCTGGGTTTGTACCCCAAAGAGATAATAAGGAAAAAAACATGTACAAAAATATTCATAGCTGTGCTCTTTGTGGTGGCAAAAAATTGGAAAATGAGGGGATGCCCTTTAATTGGGGAATGGTTGAACAAATTGTGGTATATGTTGGTGATGGAATACTATTGTGCTCAGAGGAATAGTAAAGTGGAGGAATTCCATGGGGACTGGAACAAACTCCAGAAATTGATGCAGAGTGAGAGGAGCAGAACCAGGACAACATTATATTCCGAGACTGATACTGTAACAGTTAAAATTTAGTTTTTCTACTAAAAGTATTATATTTTATGAGGTTTATTAAAGACTATTAGAATTAAGAAATAAAGAACATACAAAATTAGAAAGCATGTGCCTAGGCACAGAGCCCATTCACAGCCTCTCACATCTTGCCTGTGTGTGCCTAGAAGCAGAAACAGAGAGACCAAGTAGACGGTACAGTCAGTTTAAATACAAATTTTGTTCTTGGCCTAGGTGGGGATCTCAGGTGAGATTATAGGGCATTCTGGGAAGTGCCAAGGACTTCTGGGGTTCAAATCTCCATTTTTACATTCTCCCCTTTGATCGTTATTGGGAAATGTTTCCCCAAAGAGGATCATGAAAACATAATCAACTTAAAGATTACAATAATTTGAGGATAAGAGGAAAAAAGAACAGAACCAATAATTACTAGCCTCATTGGCAAAAAACCAGTTAGGGGAAGTCCCCTTTGGCATGAGAGTATAAATATCAATAAATGCTCAATCAACCACACCCAAAATTCATTCTTTATCTTCTCATGCAGTTTGTGGTCTGGAGGCATCTTCATGGTGTCTTCTCCAAGCAGTTCAGTTAACCTAAAATTCTTCTCAAAAGTAATTTAAACTTTGTTATTTAAATTAATAATATTTTTACATTCCCCATGAAGAGGGTGATTGAAAAACACAGGGATAATTTAGGGATGCATGGCTGAGTTATGAGGTATATGAATCAATTGGCAAGAGAAATTAAAAAGACATCAGAAAAATCCAAATAAAAAAAGAAAATTTCAGGATGAAAATATAGACTATAAAAGTCTTATATATATAAAAATTCTAAGTAAAGGAAAAATAAATCTATAACAGGTCCTTGAATCAAGGCCCAATTAAAATGATCTAAGCAAGTAAGCATTAACCCAGTTAGTAGCCAGGACTACAGAAAATTTGCCACACTATGAAAGACAGAAAAGGGACTAGATTATAGGAGCCAGGTTAGGAGCCAAGTTTTCGATACTCATCTATAAGTATTTTCACAAAGAGTGTGGATACAAGGAAGGCCTACGTCTTAACGTATGTTAAGCACTGCAACATTGAGTCTTCACACTAGGTTCAAGGCCTTTGTATTGGCTTAGAAGTGCATCAATCCTTCCTGGATTGGTTTATTTGTTGACCTGTGTGCTCTTTTGGCACAATTCAGTTTTAGCTTTGCTTCTTTGGCCCTGTGAAATGGCTCTTTTGTATTATCTTGTCCTGGAATCAGACAGACTCATGAAGCAAAGTACCATAATTTTTCAAACAATTAATGGCATTTTTATAGTCTCAAGCTTTTGGGGCTTTCATTGACATTATAGCAAATGTATTTTAAACTTACATTACTGCTAAATCAAAAAAATTAAAGAAAAATCTTAACACTGCTGACATGTGCTCAAATATAAAAAGGAGAGAAAAAAAACTGAAATAGTATATTGTCCATGCAAGAAAAGTATAATAAAAGAGTTTTAAAAATAAAAGTATAGCGTACAATCATTGACACACTGTGTCAGGTAAGAAAATATAGAATACAAGGCTTTCTCATAAAAAATGAGATCCATTTCTTCTTCATATCTGGCCATGATTCACTGTGAGTTACTATTGAATTTTACAAGGTAACAGTTTTTAAAAAATAAATAACAGTAGTACAAATATGCAGGTATCAATGTCCCCAAAATTCTCAGTAGTCCAGTTAATTACAATAACAAACAAACCCACTATCATATTTTATATAAGTTATTGAATGGCATTTTTAAAAGCCTATGAACTAATGGATATTTGTCACAATTTTTACAAACATAGCAAATCTTTCAACCTTGTAAACATATTTTAAAAAAGTAAAACTCATTTTGGGTTTAGAACATCATCAAGAAATCTAGATATCATTGCAAAAAAAAATGTGGCAGAGGAGTCTAGGAAAAACCCCAACCTCTCTACTATTGATGTTGAGCTGAAGTTATAAATGAGAGATGCTCCTGTTTTGGGGGCCACCCAGGGGTACTATATGCCCTGGGATTAGCTTCCCAGCTTCTGTTCACATTTTTAAAAATGCAGGAGTTGGGGATTATAATTTTATTTAACTTCAGCTACTAAAATGGGCCTTACCTCCTGTTAGGGGCAGGCAAAATGACCAGCAATTGTTAAGAAAAATTCTAAAAATCCTGTCTAAAGAACCCTTAAAATCAGTTTGAGAGATTTAGCTCATTAAATTTTCCAAAGGTTGTTATACAATTGTAACCAGTTTTTATAAAGTCCATCCATCCTCTATGTGACAATTTACAAAGTCAAAAATAGAAAAACTGTTTTTATATGGGTTTACTCAATAATGTTTGTTCAGTATGGTTATAGGGGAAAAGCAACAGAATTTAACAGTAGTTAAAACCCAGTACATTAAAATGATTCAGTGTAACAGAATAGTATTGAATGCAGTCATATATGAACTTAAACCAACAAGATTAAATCTTAAACAAAACAATTATTAAAATGTAATAGAATACAGAGATTTTTATAAAATATTGGAGTCTGAAATGCCTTAAAATATAACCTCCAGTCTCTTTAAAGTTCCTTGGTTGTTTTTCTAAAACTATTTATTTAGATGCCTATTGTCAGAAGGCAGAAGATTGGTAAGGGGTAGGCAATGGGGTTTAAATGACCTGCCCAGGGCCACACTGCCAGGAAGTGTCTGAGGCCAGATTTTAACCCAGTACCTCCAGTCTCTAGGCCTGGCTCTCAATCCACTGAGCCACTGAGCTGCCTCTCCATAGTGAGGGTGGTTTTTTGGAATCTCAAATTTGGCTAAAGAGTTGCAGGGAGTTGAATTTTTCCCCTAAATCTCAGGTGAGATAAATGAAAGTATCAGTACACTCAAAAGATATCCTCTTAAAGTAGGCATGCTTGTAAGTTCCTGTTTGGAAAAGTCTCTTCTTTCTCAACTTTCTCCCCCTCTGCTATCCTCTGCCCCTTGCCAGATGGAGGCTAATCATAGCCTAAAGAAAAATCACCCCCGTTTTTTACCAGCTGGTGGAAGTGAGTCCTGGACCTGGGGTGATGAGTGATCTGCTCAAAGGCCAGAGTTGCTGGAGCTGGGTGGATTGGGAGAGGGGATCTGGGTCAAACAGGTCTGGATTGCAAGAGCACAGAAGCAGGGCAGGGTGGGCAGGGCTGGGACCAGGTGAGCGATCTGAATCAAGAAAGTTCAAAGCAGCAATCAGGCAAGCAGGCTCGAGTTGATTCAAGAGGCTTTGGAGAAACGTGGCTTAGAAATCATTATCTAGGTTATCTTTTTTTTTTTAATTGCGAGTTTTTCCTGTTTGGTTGCCATTAACTGTAACAGTTAATTTAGTTTCTCTAAAAGTATTATATTTTATGAGGTTTATTAAAGACTATGAGAATTAAGAAATAAAGAAAATACAAAATTAGAAAGCATGTGCCTAGGCACAGAGCCCATTCACAGCCACTCACATCTTGCCTGTGTGTGCCTAGAAGCAGAAACAGAGAGACCAAGTAGACGGTATAGTCAGTTTAAATACAAATTTTGTTCTTGGCCTAGGTGGGGATCTCAGGTGAGATTATAGGGCATCTGGGAAATGCCAAGGACTTCTGGGGATTGAAGTCTGGGGTTCAAATCTCCATTTTTACAATAGACTGTGGTACAATTGAATGTAATGGACTTCTCCATTAGTGGCAGTGCAGTGATGGTGAACAACTAGGATGAATCTAAGAGAAAAACCACTATCCACATTCAGAGGAAACACTATGGGAGTAGTGAAGAAAAACGAAGAAAAACAACTGCTTGAATACATGGATTGAAGGGATATGGTTGGGGATGTAGACTAAATGAACATCCTAGTGCAAACATCAACAACGTGGAAATAGATTCTGATCAAGGACACAAGTAATACCCAGTGAAATTGCATGTGGGCTGTTGGAAGGGTGGGTGGAGGGGAGGGAGGGAAATAATGTGATTATTGTAACCAAGGAATAATGTTCTAAATTGACTGAATAAACTAAAAAAGTTTTTTTCAGCACCTTTACCCTGGGTCCAGTGAGAATCCTCTCCAGTTCTGCTCCTTGGGAATGCTGGCTCTGTGGCCTGCCATCTCTTGAACAGCATTATCTCTTCTCTGGGTACCAAACTCTTGTTCTTTAAATTTGTCTATATATATAGGAACTTGAGGTCCAGGAAGCAATTATCTCTTAATTGCCTCTTAGCCTGCTTTCAGGCACATCTTCTGTGGCCATTTGCTTTTGTTACTGGATATGATTGCTGATGGGAGAAGGGGAGGAGGGAGAAATCTCCATATCCTCTTTCTGCTTTCTGCTAGAATGTTACTAAGAGCTGATGTCTATATTCGAGTGTCTCAGAGTGGGGCCAACTTTCTTTTTATCTAGACCATAAAGCCTATGATCAATCTTCTCAACCAATCATTAGAAATTCTATATGCCAAAAAAGTTATTGAACAGTAGATAAAATGGAAAATTTTGATAAAGTTGAAATTTTTTTGCACAGTATTTAGAATTAGAAAGGAAACAATAAAATCTTTGCATATTTTTTGTATCCAATTCCTTAGTTTTATTTATTTTAAATTTTTAATTAAAATATTTCCCTTCAATAAAAATACATTTTCTTTCCCTTATCCCCAAAAGAAACATCTAAAATCATGTAACAGATATGTATAATCAAGCAAAACGAATTCTTCAATTGCTTGTGTTAAAAAAGTCTCAATATGTACCCTGAATCCACTACCTCTATGTGTTAAAATTAACTGTGGTTGAACTCTGAATATATATTAGGTGGTCGTCAGGGATTTAATTTCTAAATCCCAAAATTAATTACTAAATTAAATGGAATTTATGATAGTTTATTTACAATATTTACAATAGAAGGAAGATATGAAGGAATGAGAGAGAGAAAACTCTGGCTTCTTCTTATACTAGTTAGAATTTCTACGTCCCAGCCAAGGAAAGAGAGTCTCAAGAAGATGGCCTTTCCTGGAGGCTTCATGCCTCCAGAAAGGTGGGGTCATTAAGTCAACTTTTGATTCACCAATGGTAACAGTCTGAAAGAAGTCTGGGTGTTGGTCTTCCAGTTGCCCCTTTGTCCTTCACTCCAAGCCCAGGTGACTGACTCTCCAGTTGTCCTTCTTTTGAGTGACTGATTCTTCATTCCAAGCCTGGGGTGACTGCCTGTCTCCCTTCAGTCTTTCCCCCCCTCTATTTAAAGACCTTTTTCTCTTGTGTCACCTCCTCTAAATTTTCATGTCTACCAATCACAGCAGATGCTTTTTTCTGGGACTGCCCATTCTTTAGTTCTTACCTTCTTTGGTTAGATTTTCTCCAGGACTGTTCATTTTTTACTTCTCACCTTCTCTGGTTAGATTATATCTTTTTGAGTTACTTAACACACCTCTTTTGTTAAGTTCACCTTTTGTAGTTACTTAACACCTTTTTGTAGTTAAAATCTAAAAATAGATTGTAGCTTATAATTTTATCTCCACAATAAAGAAAGAGCCAAGTATCTTCATTATTACAATTAGGAGATAGCTAAATCCAATCTTTACAATGTCAGGAGTTGAGAAGCATGGACCATCTAAAATAATGGTCAGTGCATAGATCAGAATTTTTAAGTTTTTAAAAGTTGGTTGTTTTTACAATGTTATTCTTGCTATGATTCTGCTAACTTCACTCTGTATCAATTCACACAAGTCTTGCCAGATTTCTCTGAAAACATCTTCATAAGCACAATAATATTTCATTAATTAATATGCTATAATGTTTAGTCATTCTCCAATTTATGAGCATCTACTTAGTTTCTAGTTCTTTGATACCATGAAAGAACTACTATAAATATTTTTGCACATTTTAATCTTTTTTTGCTTTTTAAAAATAAATAAATAAAACAACTTCTGGGCATATATAGGTCTAGCAATGGTATCTATCACTGGATCAAAGGGAATTCTTAGTTCAACAACTTTTGGAGAATAGTTTCAAATTGTTTTCCAGAATGACACTTTTAATTTACAGTTCCATTGATAGTGTATTAATGTATCAGTTTCCACATAATACTTCCAGTCAATTCCTTTTTGGTAAATTTTGCTAATCTGATCTTTATAACATGCAGTTTTGTGAGTTGCTTGGATCCACCCATCTCTCTTTCTCCAAATATCTATCCATCCATCTATCTATCTATCTATCCATCTATCTATCTATCTATCTATCTATCTATCTATCTATCTATCTATCTATCTATCTATCATCTCTTTATCTATCTATCTGTCTATCTATCTATCTTTATTAGTATTTGGGGCAAATTTTCAGATGGTCATCGATAGCTTGGAAGTTTTCTTTAGAAAATATTGGCTTATATCCTTTGACTACTTATCAATTAGAAAATGGAGCAAATTTCTCTGATAAAATACATTCAAGAAATACATGGAAAAAATACAAATATATAAGAACCAAGGTTAGTTATCTGGAGCACCTTTTCATATGGTTGTTGATAGCTTCAATTTCTTACTTTGAGAATCAATTACCTTTAATGTTTATCTATTACAAAAAACCATACTTAGTTCTATATTCAGAAGTGATGATAATGTGTCTAAGACTCGGTAGAATTATAGAGATTAAATTGTCTTCTGGAAAATGTCATTTTATATGAATTATTCTTTATATTGCTGTGATATTATTTGTTTTAACTAGAGAATGGTTTTTCATGTGGACATCAAATATTTTAGCATTTTAATTTATGTATTTGTAGCATAGTACTAAGCTAAGAGTACAGAAATGAGTCAAAGACTTTGCAATATGCAAAGTCATAAATGCTATGATGCTTTTAGGTCGCTTATTCAATAATCTTCATATTTATAATGATAATAATTTTATATTATTTATAACCGGTTAAAATAATTATAATAAAATTATTTTTCATATCCTGGTGGGTTTTTTATGCCTTTTTTGGTTATAATTTTTTTCTGAGTTATACAACTCAATGAATGCCTTATAAAAAAGTACAAGAACATAAATAGACTATATTTGGAGTTATGGCGCTCTCAATTTTTGGTATTGAATATGTGATGTTTCCTATTAAGAATGATTGAGGGGGAAGCTGGGTGGCTCAGTAGATTGAGAGTCAGGCCTAGAGATGGGAGGTCCTAGATTCAAATCTAGCCTCAGACACTTCCTAGCTCTGTGACCCTGGGCAAGTCACTTAACCCCCATTGCCTAGCCCTTACCACTCTTCTGCCTTGTAGTCAAAACACAGTAGTGACTCCAAGATGGAAGGTAAGGGTTTAAAAGAAAAAAACAATTATGGATTCAGGCTTGCATTAGAGAAGAAGCTTATTATATGCTTTACTAATAATTCATTCACTAAGGTGAAGCATTTGAAAAGATAATTATGGATCATGTTTGCAACTGCCACTTATCTGGTTGGCAGAGAAGTTAAGAGTTTTAGTCATCTCCCTTGATATGATTGTTGCTGTTATCATTAACTATTTTTGTTATATTGTTATTACTGCTTTTTAAAGGAATCATTTAATGTGATTTATTGGACTCTACACCATATTCTCCCACTGAGGTATCTGCTAGTATCTAGTATATAGCATAGTGATAAATATTGGTTTCTTCCCTTTGCTCCACTTTTTTCTTTTTAGCTTAATTTTTAATTTTTTTAGTTTAATATTTATTTTTTTCTATTTAAAAAATTTCCATGGTTCCATGATTCATGTTTTCTCCCTCCCCTCATCTTTTCCCCTTCCTGGAATTGACAAGCATTTCCACTGGGTTATACACACACACACACACACACACACACACAATCATTCGAATCCATTTCCATATTATTCATTTTGAATGAGAGAGAACATTATAGATATAGGGGATAGTCAGAGAAAATTCCCGGAGCCAGAGATGGAGAGTCTTGTTCGTGGAATAATGAAGAATCCAGTGTCACTGGATTGGAGTTTATTTTAGATTTAGCAAGGTATGAGAAAGACTGGAAAGTTAGGAGGCTGTTACAAAGGGTTTTGAATGGTAAATAGAGGATTTTGTAGAAAGCCACTGCAGTTTGAGTAGGGAGTTTGACACAGTCACACTTGAATTTCAGGATAATAACGGATGGTTGAATAGGGGATGGATTGGAGTTGAAGGAGAGACTTGAGACAGTATCCATCGGCAAGTTATTACCCTAGTTAATGGTGAGGTGATGAGGGGTCTGCACTACAGTGGCATTGTCAGAGGAGAGGAGGCATATTTGAGAGATGAAGGAAAGGTGAGGTCAGCAGGTCTTGGCAACAGCTTTGATGCTGGGGATAAGAGAAAAATCCAGGTTGACTTTTAGCTTTCCCGTCTTTGGAACTGAGAGGTGTTCTTCTCCAGTAATAAGGAAGCAAACAGTAGGGTGCAGTAGAAAGAATACTGGATTTTGATTTAGGTGACACACTGTTATTGTAACCTTAGGTAAATTACTTCTGTTGGTAAAATGAACATTTACTAAAATGATCTAAATCCTATCATCCTGTGATACGTGGCTTTCGGAGAAGGTTCTAAGCATTTACACAGGTAGAAGTGGGAGTGGTTGGGGAAGAGAGCCGGCATCGCCTGGGATAAGCCAATAGGAACTAAGTAGCAGGTTTCAACCGCTGGGCGGTCCAGGTCAGGTGGAGCTTGGGAAAAAATCGAGGGGGGGGGGGGAGTAAGGGCATAAACATGGCTTGGGAGCTCGACCGTCTGGTTTTAGGTAAAACTGCTTCTCGCTGGGCTCCTTGAGGTGCAGGGGAAAAGCCCTTCTCGGAGACTGGTCCTTAGCCCTCCCTGGCTTTGAAATCCTGTTTCGTGGCCTCGGAGACCTAAATCCCAACGTCTCACTTGCCTAATGAAGTAGCGAAGCTCAGAGGGGCCCTGACCTTGAGGTCAACTGGGGGGCCGCTACTGGAGTCAGATCTCCCGGCACACGGTCTCTCCACTGTGAACGCTGATGTCAGCTGGGTGCTTTCCAGGTTTTAAAGCGCCTTATGTAGCCTGGCTCGGGGTTTGGCAGTTTCTATTCTCGGGGAGGAAAAGTAGAAGGAGGGAGGCTGCTGGTGGGCAGCGGGCACTCCTCCGTCCATCTGCTCCAGACAAGGCTGTAGAAGGACTGCCAGGTGGTGCAATGGATGGAAAGCCGGGCCTGGAATCTGGGGGAACAGGGTTCGCTTCAATTTCCTCATCTGTAAAATAAGCTGGGGAAGGAAATGGCAAAACCAGTCTAGTATCTCTGCCAAGAAACTCCCAAATGGGGTCACAAAGAGTCGGACACGACTGAACAACAACAAAAAGGGCCGTAATAATGCAGCCCGAGGGAGTTGTGAGGAAAGCTCTGGGTAAACTGTAAAGCCCTACGTAAATGTCGGTTCTAATTTTAGGCCCTTGCACCCGAGCCGAGGCCAGCGCCTCGGGAGGTCCGGCTAGTACGGGGCTATCGAAAGGTTAGGAGACCAGTTCCAAGGATTGCGGTGCTCCAGGGATCAAGAGGAGTAGTTCTAAAGAAGGCAAACGCCCCATAGGCTACAGTGGCGCTAGCGAGGCAGGGGGCATAAACCACGTCCCGAAGGGGGAGGTCTCTGTCCCCCTCCTCCCGCTCTTTGGTCTCGTCCGTTCGCCGGGAGCTGGGGGATGACGTCACCGCCCTCGGACCCGGCAGGGATTGGTTCGGCGAAAGGGGCGCCGGCGGCGAACGCGACAGAACGTGGAGCAACGCAGGACTGGGAGCCGAAGGTCTCGCGAGATCTGAGGGCCCTGGGTGTGGGATGGACGCGGAGCCGGGAGGAAGTGGTCCGCGGCTTCCCGGGCCTTCCTGCCGGCCCGAGACATGGCCCGGGGCCCCGGCCCGCTAGGCCGTGGCTATCCCCGCCCGGAGCCCGCCGCCATGCCCAAGAGAGGGAAACGACTCAAGTTCCGGGCCCACGACGCCTGCTCCGGCCGAGGTGAGAGCGAGGGCGAGGGGAGGGGACGGCAGGGAGGCGGGGAAGCTGAAATGGAGCCGAGGCTGCGGGGAAGGGGCGAGACGCACCGGAAGGACGGAGGAGGGAGAGAGACCTGCCGGGAAGGCCGCCAGGTGAGAGATTGTCCTGTTTTTCAGTGACTGTGGCAGATTATGCCAACTCGGATCCGGCAGTCGTGAAGTCTGGAAGAGTCAAAAAAGCTGTTGCCAATGCTATTCAGCAGGAAGGTAGGCTTTGGTGGTGCCGGGGCTGCAAGGGGCCCGAGCCATCGAGTTGTTGATCCTTTCTTTTACAGCGCGTCTGGTTTTAACTTTCTCTTAATTCTTCTCCTTTGAGCATATTGTCATTAAGTTGTTTGTTTTCATTTTATCATCCTCAGATAAGTGCTTTCCAGGGGGAACAAAGCGAAGGGACTAGCCAGAAACACCATTTTACTTAGAAGGAGATTTTCTCCTCGCTTTGTTTACACTTTATTTTATTGTTTTCCAGGGTTTTCTCTCTCGGTCTTAGTCACCTGCCTTCCAATCTATGCCTTTTGCTTTCTGATTATTTTCTCTCAGTACATGTTTTTTCCCCGAGTTTTCTTCTTTGCCATTGTCTTTTTGTTCTTCAGTCCCTGGCACTGCTCTAACATGTAGTCTCCTTCAAGTTGGGTGCTGTATACAGGGCATTTCAAAAGTCATTAAATTTTAACAGTTTTAAAACTGCATTAACATAAAGATCTTGTATTTATTATAAAGAACAACTTGTATTATAAAGATAGGACCTTGACCTTTAATTTCAGTGAAATAGGGAACTTCAGGAGGTGGAAACTCCTCATACCAATGTTTTGGCATTTTCTTTGCATTTCATTGATTCAGAGAAGTTACTTAGAGGACTGAGATGTTAAGTAAGTTTCTTTGCCAGTGGTCACAGTTCTGTATGTGTCAGAGGTGAGATTTGAATCCAGGTCTTATTGGCTTTGGGACAGGTTCTCTCTGCTCTTCCACACTGCACTAGAGTAGGTTTGATAAGTGACATGAGAATTTGGCATCCATTTTACCAAATGAATTAAATCATGGGGTAACATGAAAGTAGTATATTCTCTTTTCTACAACTTCAAATTCAGCAAACTGTTATCAGTTCAGGCACTTTGTCTTTTGCTGCAGATGCAGGTACAGAATTGGATCAGTTCTGTCCCTTAATGAGTATGCATTTTACTGGAGGTATAGCGGGGACATACACATACATGCAATTTAGAAGGATAGCTCATTCAAGTAGGGTTAATCAGGACAAATTTTGTGGAAGAAACTGAGCCTTGAAAAGATTCTGACTAGTGAATATGAAGGAAATGAAGCTCAATTGTTCAAATGCTGCATTTGAGAGATGGAATTTGAGTTCTAGGAACAGCTGTTGGTCTAGATTGGCTATTGAGTAGAATGTCTGAAGAGGGGTAATATGTGCTAAGGCTAGAAAAGGTAGATTGGAGGGACTTAAATATCAGACTAAGGAGGTTGTACATGGAGTAATGGGGGAGGGGGAGTTGAGCAGGGAAAAATGAATGGTGAGTTTGTGCCTTAGCAATGATAATGACAGCCAGCATTTATAGAGCACTTTAAAGGTTGCAAAGTACTTTATAAGTATTATCTCATTTTATTTTCAGGACAACCATGAGAGATTATATATCTTCATTTTATAGATGGGGAAACAGGCAGACAGGTTAAATGATTCACGAGTAGTAAATGTCTTGAACTCAGGTCTTCCTGACTCCCAAGTCCAGTGCTCTATCCACTGCCTAAGAAAATTATTTTGGCAGCTGGAGAATAGATTGGAGAGGGATGTGACTAGAAGAGTTTTGATCAGTTTGGAGGCAGTTGAAACAGTGGGTCCTGAAAGTGATGACCATTTGAGTGAAAATAAAAAGACTGAAGTTGTGGAAGCAGAATCAAAAGAATTTGGCAAATGATTTGATATGGATGGGGACAGTGAAGGGTAAGGATAAGGGAAAGTCAGGGAAAGATTAGGAGTTTAAGTTACAACTCTTAAGATTTGGAGAAAGGTGTTAGCTTCATAGAAATTAAATAAAAAGTTTTTAGGGTTGGAGATGATGTGAACTGAATTTAGTTTTAAACATGATGAGTTTGAGATGCTATTTGGGGCATCCAGGTAGACATCTATCCTGCTGGATGTCCAGCAGTCATTTAGAGATGCATAAGTGAAGTTTAGGAAAGCATTTAAGTTTGAATATATAGATAGGAGAGGAATCTTTGAACTCATTAGAATGAGTGATATCAAAAAAGAAAGAGGGCCTGGAACTGAGCATCCCTATTTGTTGAGCACCCCTGGGGACAAGAGATAAAGGAAGATCCAGCAAATGAAACATGAGAAATCCAAAGGAAAATAGGAGAGATCCGTATCATTGAATCTCCAAGAATGAGAGTTAATGTCAAAAATTGCAGAAAGGAAACAGAAAAGAGTGTGAAGATAAGATTTGAGAAAAGAACATGAGACTTAGCATTTAAGAGAGCAATTTCTTCTAGTTGGTGGGGTCACAGGCCAAATTACAAGAGATGAAGAAAGGAGTATTTTAGGAAGGTTTATAGATTTCCTATGAGTCTTTCAGTTAATGATAGCAGTATAGGCAGATAAGATTCAGGGCACAGAGAGAGTAGGTGAAAATTTTGTAAAGACTTTATAATATAGACCTGAACATGTTTCTAGGTACTAGGGAATTTTAGTAGATAAAGCTTCCTTCAGGGAGATAGTATCAAAGGCCAAGAAAGTGCCATTTTTAAAAAAGTTTATTTCAAGTTGGGACTTTTCTAGAAACTATTCATTGTTTTATGGATTTAAAAAATTATGGTAATTTTTCCCCTAGTTTTCCAGTGTTAAATTACCAGGTTTAAGATTCATTGAATATATCCATTCTTTTTTTACATCAGATTGGCTCATACTGCCAATATAATTTTCTCTATTTAAAATCAGTTATTACTTTGTTAGTGCATAATTTTTACCCATTTTGTTGTTCAGTCATTTTAAGTCATGCTCAACTCTCTGTGACCTCATTTGGGACTCTCTTTGCAAAGATACTAGAGTGGTTTGCCTTTTCCTTGTCCAGCTCATTTTACAGATGAGGAAATCAAGGCAAAGAGGGTTAAATGATGTGGCTAGATTTACACAGTCAGTAAGTGTCTGAGGTCAGATTTAAACTCAGGAAGATGAGTCTTCCTGACTCCAGGCCCAAGACTCTATCCATTATGCTACCTAGCTGTCCTGTTTATCCATTTACTCTGTATTATTCCTCTGTGTTACTCTTTGCATAGTCATAGTCAATATGCAGTCTTTTCAGTGCTGTTTTCAAGTTATAGTGTATATTTTCTGTATATTATTCATCTTTGTCATTAATTGCATTTTAATTTTTTACATACAGTTTAGCCATTTTTCTCATTTTGGATATTTAAGTTGCTCCCAGTTTTTTTAGTGTTAAAAACGACAACCCTAAATACAGATTTTGATTTGTTTGATAATGCTCTGAAGATATGTTCTTAATAATAGAATGATTGAGTATACTGTTAAATTGCTGTCTAAAGGTGATTCCCTTAATTTTCAGTGCTTATGCTCTGGATGGTTTCTGTTAGATTATGGCAAGCCTGACTGGCTTATTTTGTCCTTCAGGGTGGGATTTTGTTTCATCATGCTCTCCTGTCTCCTAGTGAAATCTTTGTGTGGCTTGGAAGCCTCCCAGGTCCCCACAGAAGAAGTTTTCTCTGGGGCTGGGGAGCCCTGTGACAGCAGTGATGAGATGGATGCCCAAGAGGAGAGCACCCATGAGCAAACTATCTCCAGAAAAAAGAAAAGCAAGAGGCACAAAGGTATGCATGTGGCATTATTTGCTCTGGTCTTGGACATTCCTTTCTGTAATGACACATGGAAACTACATTCCAGCAGTTTTATGAAAAGTACCAGAAGAGGCTTCTAGTCAAAGCACTGAGGAAGCTATGTAGGATGCTTATGAGAGTAGGGATGTATTCTTAGTATGTTTAATTTTTTCCATGTGTGAAAGGCATTGTAGCACCATTAGGGCAAGATGGCCTTGGAACATAACCCTACTGGGTACCCAGGGTTTATGGCAGGAGAGATATAGCAAGTCTTGACTTCCTCAAATATGTGTACAATAATATATCACGTGCCTGTCTGTGCTTTAATTGGCTTGTGAACTCCTTCCACTGATTCAGACTCAATTTAGTTTCTTACAAGATTACTTGAGGTTCAGAGCAATTAGATGACTTGCCCATGGTATTGTGGTGAAAATATCACCTTTGAAGGTTGTTATAATATTAAAACTATGGCCGCCAAGGAATTTACTTATGAAATTCCTAAAATGAAACCATCAAGTCAGAAGGAATTTATGGTGGTTTAATCACAATGGGAGTAAGAAAAGGGAGAGGGAGAGAAGTAGAGAGGAGAAAAGGGAAAGGGGTTACTCAACCTCTGGCAAGGAGCCAAAGGGAGTTCAGGCCTGGAAGGCCAAGGTAGAGAAGGAAACAGTCCTTGACTCATGTGACCGATCTGAAGGGAAGCTGTCTGAGGGCCTCCACCTTGCTCAAGCTTCTAGCACGAACTGGCGTCTAGCCCTGTCCACAGGAAGTGAGCGAATTCCAGAGGCCGCTTTCTCCGTCATTTCCTGTGCCTCACAAGTGCCAATAATGGTGGCTCAAGCTTGGCTTAGGACAGCCCACGTGGGCAGTTAGTTATTTCTGATTTGTCATTGACTAGCACATGCCCGTGTAGTATGGGTGTGCACAATTTTGGGTGCTAGACCAAGCAAGATGGAGATTTTAAAATTCACAATCCCCGGGGGCAGCTGGGTAGCTCAGTGGATTAAGAGCCAGCCCTAGAGACGGGAGGTCCTAGGTTCAAATCTGGCCTCAGACACTTCTCAGCTGTGTGACCCTGGCAAGTCACTTGACCCCCATTGCCTAGCCCTTACCACTCTTCTGCCTTGGAGCCAATACTCAGTATTGACTCCAAGACGGAAGGTAAGGGTTTAAAAAAAAAAATAAATTCACAATCCCCCCTGATGATGATTGGGGGACTAGTTTCCCTAATTGATCACTAACATAAGCGTACTGCACCCCGAAAAATTCTGATTGCAAGTGTATACAAAATTTTGCCCTCTAAGAGGAAAACTATAATAGTTGTAGATGTGGGGAAATAGAGGAGAGAGAAAGACAGCAAACCAATGTTTTGCTGGGTGCATTGACAAAAGCCAATTAGGGGGCAGTCCCCTTTGGCATAAGAGTATACATTCAAAAAAAAAATGTTCAATCAACCACAACATGGGGAAATGTAAAAAAATATTATTATTTAAATTGCAAAGTTTAAATTCCTTTTGAGAAGAATTTTAGGTAAAGAAGATGCTACCTCTCTGAATTCAGAAACTGAACTGTTGGAGAAGCCACCATGAAGAAGCCTCCAGACCACAAGCTGCACAAAAATGAACTTTGGGTGTAGTTGATTGAACATTTATTTGTATGTATACTTTCATGCCAAAGGGGACTGTCCCCTAACTGGCTTTCTGTCAATGAGCCCAGCAATTATTGGTTTTGTTCTTTTTTTTCTCTTATCCTCAAATTATTGTAATCTTTAAATTGATTATGTTTTCATGATCCTTTGGGGAAAAAAAAATTTTTTTTTTCAAATGACCACACGGGGAAATGTGAAAATAGACTTGAATCCAGGATTTCAACTCCCAGAAGCCCTTGCTCCACTTCCCCGAAATGCTTTGTAATCTCACTGAATTCTCACGTGGGCCAAGATCGAGAAGGTATTGAACCTGATTGCAAAGGCTTTTGGGTCTCTTTACTTCCTGTCTCCGCTGGCAAACAGACGTGTCTCATGATGTGAGTGAAATTTTGGGTGGGCCTTATGGCCCACTTGGCACGTGCCTTTTCTTACTTGTATATTCTTAAATTCTCAACCTTTAATAAACCTCATAAAATATAATACTCCTTGCAGAGAGAAACTAATTTCTACCTGCCCCAGTCTCCCCTAAATTTTAATCTTTACAATGGTTATATACCTAGTAAGTGGGTGTTAAAGGTGGCCAAGTCTTCAGATTCCTAGTGCTCTTGTTATTTGCCTCTCCAAAAAGTATGTGTGGCAACTGATTTTGTTATAAACAAAATTATAAGTAAATCTTTATTTCAATTCAATATTATATGTCTGTTGTGTGATTAATAGATCTTGTAGGTATATATAAGTATATGATGGTTCTTTTCCTTAAGGAACTTACCATTTAATTAGGCTATATTTAAGCAAATGAAATAATTAGAGAACAGTACAGGATAGTGGAGAATAAAAGTCTAAATTGAACGTAAATAGAATGTAAGTTCCTTGAGGTAAGGGACATCTCACTTTTGTATTTTTGACTCCTGCAGAAAGATAGAACAGTGCCTAACAGAGTATAAGTGCTTGTTTATTGATAAAGTGCCAAAATTTGTTGTTACACACAGTAATAATGAGAATACATTTCTAGTTTCATCTCTTTACTTATATTGCCAGTTGGGTTCCGTTCCCTTCATGTCACCTGTCCAAATCTAGTTCCCAAGTCATGCTTATTTTTCTTCTACAATATATCTTGGGTTTGACCTTTCCTGTCAGTTTTCATAACTAATAATCTAGGCTTAACTCATCTCTGGCTTGGGTTTCTATCATAACTACTTAACCTTGGGTCTGATCTGTAACTGCCAGGTTATTTTTCCTAACACATGTATTTTCGTTACTCACTTCTAACTGTGGTTTCAAGGGAAGGGTCCTGGATTGGAACCAGAAGACCTGAATCTCTTAAGAAAATGTTTTATTGGTAAAATAGCACTTTTGTTTTTAGTGACTTAACCCTCAGAAATAGAATTAAGCAAAACAAATTAAGACACTGACTGTATTTGAGGTTGGTAGACCTCATTCTATCCCTATCATCCATCAGTTCTCTTCTGGGAGAAGAAAATCATGCTTTGCCATAAGTCTTCTGACATGTGATTGATTAGAATTTTGGTGCTGTTTTCCTTTGCGCCATATGCATTGTAAATTGTTTTCTTGGTTTTGCTCGCTTTATTCTTCAGTTCATATTAGTCTTCTAAATTCTTCACATGTCATTTCTTATAGCTCCACAATATATTTTTTTTAAAACCCTTACCTTCCGTCTTGGAGTCAATACTGTGTATTGTCTCCAAGGCAGAAGAGTGGTAAGGGCTAGGCAATGGGGGTCAAGTGACTTGCCCAGGGTCACACAGCTGGGAAGTGTCTGAGGCCAGATTTGAACCCAGGACCTCCCGTCTCTAGGCCTGGCTCTCAATTCACTGAGCCACCCAGCTGCCCCCAGCTGAACAATATTTTGTTACATTTATATATTGCATTTTGTTCATTCTTGTTTCCAATTCTTTGCTGTCACAAAAAGTGCAACTATAAATATTTTTGTGTATGTAGGACCTTTCCTCCAAGAGACCTGAATTTTAATCTCAGCTCAAACAGTAGCTATACAACCATGGATAAATCACTTCTCTGAGCTTTAATTTTCCTTCCTAAAAAGTAGGCTTTGATATTTGTATAATATGCCTCCCAAGATGGTTCTAGGGAAAGTCTTGTTAACCTTAAAATGTTACATAGTTTGTTACTATGTAATTTCTAATATGACAGTTATTGAAATTCTTTACTGGGTCAGGTCTGAAATCCTAAATTTGGTATTTATGGCCTTCCATTTATTGCCCCTATTTTTTTCTATCCATACTTGCCTCTCCCTACTCTTCAAGATCACCCTTATCTTTGTGATCCCATTTGGGGTTTTCTCGGCAAAGATACTGAAGTGTTTTGCCATTTCTTTCTCTAGCTTATTTGACAAATGAAGAAACCGAGGTAGACAGGGTTAATAATTTGTCATATGTCCTTCGGAGTTGTCCTGGATCATTGTATTGCAAAATGTATAGCAAAGTCTATCACATTTGATTGTTAACACAATATTTCAATTACTGTGTATAATGTTCTCCTGGTTCTGCCCAATTCACTTAGTCTCCTATGTCTTTGTTTTGCCATTTAAAACACAAAAATGATTTCACTAGGTCTTTCCAGTTCTTTTCAGAATCATCCTGTTCATCATTCCTTATAGCACATCATCATCATCATATACCTCATTTTGTTTAGCCATTTCACAATTGAGGGATATCCATTTAGTTTCCAGTCCTTTGCCACCATAAAAAGTGCAGCTCTAAATATTTTTGTACAAACAGGTCCTTTCCCATTTTTAAAATCTCTTTGGGACCTAGACCTAGTATTGGTATTGCTGGATCAAAAAATGTATATTCTTTTATAACCCTTTGGACATAATTCCAAATTGCTATCCAGAATGGTTGAATCAATTCACAATTCCACCAGCAATGCATTAGTGTCCTGAAATTGCCACATTCTCTAACATTTATTACTTTCCTTTACTGTCATATTGGCTAATCTGCTAGGTGTAAGGCATTTTTCTAATTGAGAGATTTAGAACATCTTTTCATGATTATTGATAGTTTTGATTTCTTCATTTGAAAACTGCCTATTCATCAGATCCACCAATTGAACCAATTATTTTTCTTCAAAAGAAGTGATATATTGATGTTCATCCCTGACACTGGTCAAGCATTGTTGCACTTTGTTACTTAAATGAGAAAGTTCTTATCAGCTCATTGACATATAAAAATCAGTATTCTTACTCTACTTCATGAACACATAAGAATTTTATGTTACTAACATTTTTTTGTAATGTAGTGGTGCTAGGAAATGTGTACTTGGAACAATAACTTCTGGGATTAGAAAGTAGAAGAGAGGTGACTGGAGAGAAGTAGAACTGTCTGTGGTGATGGAAAGTTAAAAGTGTGGGAGTTAAAGATGGGAAGAGAAAAGACACAATTAGGGAAATTGAATTTTTAAAGTATAAAGAAATTGGAGAGGAAACAAGATGATGATGATAAAAGTTGTAGAACTTAATGAAGCAGGAACAAATGAGAAAAGGCCAGGGTAGCAGCTAGGTTATGCCAGAAAGTAGGAGTAGTGAGCACTTAAGTAGAATTGACTTTGGGTTGTATGCTTTGGGAAGGAGTTTTAAGAGATATTCTTGGAATAGGGATGGAATTCAGATAAGCTGCCAGATCTATTAGGGTAGTTTTAAGGAGAGGAATTTTTACAACATTACATTTAGTCAGTAGGCATTTATTAAGCATCTATGATGTCCTAGGTACTGTGCTAAATAAGCACAGAGTATACAAAGAAATACAAAAGATAGTCTCAGCCTTTGAGTAGCTCAGTCTAATGGGGAGGAGACATGTTAAGATTAAAATTTAGGCCAAACTGTGGCAGGTAAAAATTAGTTTCTCTCTGCTAGAAGTATTAATATTTTTATGAGGTTTATTAAGGATTAAGAATTTAAGAAAATACAAATAAGAAAGCACGTGCCTGGGTGGGCCGAGAGGCCCATTCAATTTGACTTACATAATGAGATGTGTCTGGTTGGAAGCGGAAACAGGAAAGAAAAAAACCATAGGCAGAGACTCCTTAAATAATAATTTGTTCTTGGCCCAGGTGAGAATCTCAGTGAGATTAGAGGGGATCTTGGGAACTAGAGCAAGGACTTCTGGGGATTGGAGTCTGGGGTTCAAGGCTTCATTTTTACAGACAACATAAAAAACATATACATACATACAAACAATATGTGTGTATGTATATATATTGTCTCCTAGATCTATATCTGTCTCTCTCTGATTACAAATAATCAGCAGGAAAAGCACTCAGAATGTAAGGGGATTGAGATAGGCTTCCTGTAGAATGTTGGGTTTTAATTGGGATTTAGGGAAGCCACGAGGCAGAACAACATTTCAGGCATGGGAGATGATTAGTTACAATTCTTGGAGTTGGGCGATAGTATGTCTTGTTTGAGGCCATTTGTCACTGGATCACTGAGTATGGTGGGAGTGCGGGGGGAGGGGGGGTGTTATGAAGTGTAAGAAAGTTGTAGAAAGGTAGAGTAGGAGGCAGGTTATGAAGGACTTTTGAATGCCAAAAACAATTTCATATTTAATCCTGGATGTTATAGGGAGCCACTAGAGTTGATTGAGTTAGGGGGAAAAGGGTGACATGGTTGGACTTATGCTTTAGGAATAGCGTTTTAGTGGTTGAGTGAAGAATGGACTTGAGGGCAGGCACAGACCCCCCAGCCAGTTAATGTAATTGTCTATGCCTGAAGTGATGAGGGTCTGCACCAGACCCATCCTGGACCAGGGTGGTACCTATATCAGAGGAGAGAAGGGAAAATATGCAAGAGATGTTAAAAATGTCAAATCTTGACAAGCTAGACTTTGTCCTTGTGAAATCTAGAAGGCAAGGACTTTGGTTCAGGGAAAGGATTTGAGGGAAATGTTGCTTAGATCATTAGACCATATACGCATATAGGATGTTTGTACCACACACACACACACACACACACACACACACACACACGCAGATGTTTTCTAGAGGGTGCATGCACACACATACCAATATGCACCTGAACACTTTAAGTTGAGTCAGTTTAATTGACCCTGTATAATGGTCTATGTATCTGTTCTGATTATAGTTTACACTCTTGATATTTACCCTTACTATTGTGAAATCATTTTTGTGCATTAAATGACAAAATAAAGATGTCAGGGGAAGAGTTACCCATATGAGATTAATGATATTTTAATTAAATATATTTGTGTAATGTTTTATTCTTTAAAAAAGACCTTTTATAGGATCTACATTGATCCTCCTCATAGCCTTGTGAGATGGGTAGGGCATATATTATTATCTCTATTTTATAGGGAAGTAAACCAAAGTTAAGAGTTGGATCATAGCTCTAGAGCTATTAAGTCCCCAAAGGATACCTTGCTTAATCTCATATTACATAGGAAGGAACTGAGTCCCAGAGAGGTTAGGTGACTTGCTCAGTTGGCTCTCAAAGATGATATCAGAGGCGTAATTTGAATGTAGGCCTCCCTGGCCCTAGAACAAATCTAGAGTCAGACTATAAGAAGGGGGATCGTTTACTTTTAAATTTTTGTGTCCTGAGCACAGTACCTGGTTGCATTATAAACCTTTAATAGGTATAGTAGAGGAGAGAGCACTGGAATTGGAGACAAGAGGACTTGAATTCACATCCACTTCTGACATTAACCTTGAGACCATATGTAAAGTGTGAGATTTAGTTTCCTTATCTGTACAAAGGGAGTAATAATAGTGCTTACCTTATAGAGTTGTCATGATGATCAGATTAAGTGCTTTACAAAACATAGAACAGTATATAATGGTAGATTTTGTTAGTGTTGCTTTGGACATGTGTTTTCATTGGCTCTTTCCAGTGAGAAATCTGCCTCTAGGGAAACATCAGCAATTGTTCTATAATTTATAATCTCAGAGAGAGTTGCTTAAGGTATTAAATGTTTAAGTGACTTCCCCAGGGTTACATATCTGGTGGTAGTATGTCAGAAGCAAGACTTGAATCTAGATCTCCTTAACTGAGGACAGCTTTCTTAGCTCTTATTATGATAAAATGCTTGTTGAATTGAAAGAGATTAAGTGCTTTTAATTCTCACAGTTGATGAGTTAGTAGCAAAAGTTAGACTAAGGTAAATTGAATCCAAATTAAGTCTTCTTGAAGCAGCTTGTGATGTAATAAATGTTGGAACATAATAGAAGTGAATATTAGATTTGACATTAGATAAGCTAACACTTAATAGTTATTTGATGTTGCCTAATAATTTATCCTCTCTAACATATCTCCTTAAATGTAAAATTAAAAAAAAAGTACTTGCCTTGGCTACCTCAGAAAGTTGTGCTGAGTAAATAAGATTACTTATGTATATATGTATGTATATATATGAAACATTTTATAATTTATAAAGTAATATATAACAGCAAAGCTCTTGTTATAATATTACCTCTCAGGGAAAGTCAAGGGTGAGCCTCTTTCCTTTGGGTGGTTGGTACCAGAAATCATCTAGGAACCTTCTGTTTGGGAGCTGCTCTAATTGTCATCAATCAATAAGCATTTATTAAGTAACTGTTACGTACCAGGCACTGGTAGGTTCTGGTGATAAGATTACAAAAATGAACTAGTCTCTGGCTTCAGAGTGCTTACATTCTGGTTGGGAGCTAATTTGTACATGCAGAGGTAGATACAAAATAGACACAAAGTAATTTAGGGGAGGGTGCCTTCAAGATTAGTAGTTTAGGGGAATTAGGAAGGATTTCTTAAAAAGTGTTGATTATACTGAGGCTTGAAGGAAACTAAGGATTCTAAGAGAGTTGAGGAGAAACTCTAAGCATGAGAGATGGCTTGTACAAAGGCATGGAGAACAGAGATGGAGTGAAATATGTGTTGGAAAAACAGTAAGATGATGAGTGTGGACTGTAATGTGCTGAATATCAGGGCTGTGGAAGACCTTTGAATTGCCAAATAGGGCTTTATATTTTTTTTCTGGAGGTGATAGAAGATCCTCTCCATCACAGGAAAATACTAGACTCTAAAAGGTAGAAAACAGTTTCCAATATAAGTTTAAGTTACAGAAGAAAAAAGGCTGAAATTCTGCCTCTTTTTCATTCTATTTCAGAAGACCCTGAAGGGGCTGTTGGAGAAGAGTATCCCATGGATATTTGGCTATTATTGGCCTCCTACATTCGTCCTGAGGACATAGCGAAATTTTCCCTGATTTGTAAGAACGCCTGGACCGTCACTTGCACTGCCGCCTTTTGGACCAGATTGTATCGAAGGTGCGACTGAAGTGAGCTTAATATGCTATTTGTATAGCTGACTTCAGTGCTACCTGTGGCTTGGAGCTGTTCCCTGAATGATGACCCCTTTTCCTGGTGCTTTATCCCATGCTATGTTCATTTTCCTGATCTTGAATGCCTTTCTTTCTAATTTATATTTACTATTTTTAACTCAACTGCTATCTTTTCTGTGACTGTTCACCTCTGCATCTTCCTCCAGCAGAGTGATGCCCTAAGTTCCCCTAAGAGACCTTTCTATGACCTTTCAAGTGGAACCTTTCCTTGTAAAACTTAACTTCTGGAGACACCTGTTTTCTTATACTCTCAAGTTGATTGATGAATTAGTGGTGCCTCTTTTCCATCTGAGAAGTTTAGCTCCTGTAGTCAGTTTTGAAATTTCATAGTACCATCTTTTGCTTGTGTTGCCATATCTGTATTAGTAGTATTCATGAACTGCAGAGGTGAGAACAGCTTGTGTATTTAATCAAAAATCCTCTCTTTGGTTACTGGGAATAGGGGTGCAATAGAAAAAGTGAAGGTGAGGATGTAGTGGGGGTAGAGAGGTCTACAGGCAGCCACTCCATTATGCAGTTTTTTAGGTGCTAGACAGCTAGGGTAATAGGATGGGTCTCCCTTCCCTGGTGTTTACTCTTCTTGTTTCCTCATTTTTGTTTCTAGTAAAGGACTTAGGCTCATTATAATAAAAATAACTAGCATTTCAGATTTTTGTTTAGACCAGGGTCTTTCTGGCTCTTGTGTCCTGCCTCATTTCAAATCATCTTCTCTTGTTTTTACTGCAAGTTTAGAGAATCTTCTAAATGATTGCAATTCCAGTAGTGAAGAGGGAACCAGGATGGTAATGTTGAGGATTTATAAGTGCACAATATATGGAAATTTGGAGATTATATATCCATCTGTATTTTGTATGGGAGTAAGCAGAATTGCTGAGAGGTATTAGGAAGGTGATGGTTCTTGTGGGCTGGCTGAGTACACCTTAGTGGGACAGAATAGCCAAGTTCTAGCTCATCTGATTTCAGCCGAGTAGTGGTCCTGGTCTGGCATGCTGTTGTAGGGATCGTTCACATGTTGGTATGGGTAACGTGTCCTGTTTCAGGCACTACACGCTGGACGCCTATCTGCCCCTCCGCCTGCGGCCGGAGTCTATGGAGAAGCTGCGCTGTCTCCGGGCATGTGTTATCCGGTCTCTGTACCACATGTATGAGCCGTTTGCTGCTCGAATCTCCAAGAATCCGGCCATTCCAGAGACCACTCCCAGCACTTTAAAGAATTCCAAAGTAAGTAAGAGGGAAATGGGAAGCTTGTTAATGGGGTTTGGGACTAATAGTCTCATGTGCCTTTGGGGATACATTTTTATACCAATTCCATTAAGGCTGTTCCCCGGCCAGAGTGCTGGAGGGGGAGGCAGGAGGTTGTGACCTACTAGGGGACAAACACTGGCTATCTTAGTTTAGAAGAGTCAGTTCTCTGAAATAGTTTCTTTTTTTTTTGTTGGGATGGTTTTTTGCAACCTTCACTGTTAAAACCTTTCTCTGAATTTTGTGGAGTTCCCTGTTTTCTTGATACTGGTTTATAAGCATTCTGTTGACTGACTATTGGGACACTAGGTGGAGGTATTGTTGGGGTTGGGCTAAGAAGAGTACAATACAGTTTACTTTCCACAAGAGAATGGTAGAAGTTGATTTCTTTATGTGGATTAATAGATGTTTTTAGAGAGTGATAACATAAAAAATACTTTTTATCATAAAACAAAATGAAAACATTGGTACACATGAAAATGGCAAGCTTTTTTTAAGCCTTTTCTGTGGCTCTTAAGATCTAAACCTTCCTTTTCTCATTCTGCTGATGTTGAATATCCTGCATTTTTAATTATTTGAAACCTTCTGTCTTTGAGAAGTCTACCAGTTATTTTACTTTTATATCTTCTATGTTTAGTTGAGTATCTGATTGCATCAGATTCAGCATAGATCTCTTAGTAGCAAATTCTTTCTCTTTTCCTCTTACTTTGGAATCTCCCTAAATGATGACAGTATTTCTATCTAGGCAGTTTGGCATTTCTGGGTCTTAGGGGAATTAATTTCTCAGATTGTTTCCTAGTTAGTTAGCTGTTTGTTATCTACCTACTCTCCAGCTCTATATTTCTTGAGTTTTCTGCTTCAACCTTGAAAGCAGATTCCATGTCTTAATTATCTTTATATCTCCTCCAGTGCTTAACACAGAGCTCTTGTATAGTCAGTAGGTGTTGACTTGAATTACGGGTCACTTTGATTACTTTGCCCCAGATCCCACAACCTAATATTCTTCCAAGCCTTCTCAGGTCTGTTATACTGTTGCTTTAATTAAAAGGAAAGATACAAT
Source organism: Monodelphis domestica (assembly GCF_027887165.1). Taxonomy (NCBI): domain Eukaryota; kingdom Metazoa; phylum Chordata; class Mammalia; order Didelphimorphia; family Didelphidae; genus Monodelphis; species Monodelphis domestica. Next base: position 105,792,285 of record NC_077228.1, read on the forward strand.
CTTTCTTGCCCCCTTCATTTCACATCTTGAGTGACTGCATAGCTTTCCTTACACTTTGATTAAAAGAATACTGTTCATTTGGCATTATTATATGCATTATACACTATAGTAGTTTTAAGTTCCCTCTTCCTCCTGTCAACTGAAAGCTCAGAGTCAGGATTATATATAAGGGCTGGCTATCAGCAAAGCTCCCAGGTTAGCATTGTGTTACTCAGTGGATTCAGGGCAGGAGCAGAATGCATGGCGAATAGAATTCTTACTCAACAGCTGCTTATGCTTCTAATGTGGATGGATGGTGTGCCATTTGTAGTGTTTACATAGTAAACTTCTCAAATGTTAGACTGGTGATGGTGAACTTGGGGTTCATCTCATAAATTTATACCCCTAGTTTGGTTGATTGCAGGAAGTAGAGTGACATTGGGCGAACTCCTAGAGACACATCCTAGCGGCTCCAGTGCAGAATGCAAATGCTATGGCTAAGTTGATCTTAAATACCTATCTCCTCATATTTGTATTTCTGCTTGTTAAATTGGAGGAAATGAAATATAAAAAGCCGGAGTGGAATGACAGTGAGGGTCTTTTCCAAACCCGGGCAGTAAGCTCAGGCCGCCATGGCTTCTTCTATGCCTTTGTGTTATATTTTATATTTTTCTGAGATTGAAGAGGGTTTGGGAACTGGAGTGGCAGGTGTCCCATGCATGGCCTTGCCAGTTATGTGCCCATAGTCGCATGGCATTCAGGGAGCTGCTGGCATGCCTGTAGGAGAGCTGTCCCCGGTCCTCAACTCCAGCTTTTCGTATTTGATTCTCCCCTCTTTCTCTTTTCAATAGCATAGCTTGTGTGGGACACTGGAGCCGTTGTGATGGCAGCAGAAGTATTTGCCCCCTAAAGCCAAGCCCATTATTTTTGATGGAACAGCAGGACGTACAGGGCATGTCTGAAGGGCAGGACAGCCAGCACGGCGGACGACCCACCCCCTACCCCCTGGGAGGTACTTCACTTCTTGTGCTTAACCCTAGCTGTAGCTTGGCTACCACCAAGGGGCTGCTTAGACTAATGCAGCCTGACTATAGTTTTCAGATGGGCCTTCTGCTCCGAGGAGGTCTTGAGCTGCTTACCTTTATCATAGGGGCGGGATTTTCTCTGCCCAGCTTTATGGCCTTGCTGGCACCTTGCCTGGTGGCTGCTGGCTATCCTTTGGTTTCAATATGGAGATGTGGCCTACTGAATCAGAGTGAATGCACCAGTCTCTATAGCCCACACCTCTCTATTTTAAAAATGAGAGCAGCAGGGGTGACCTTGACAGATACTGAAGTTAACACTATTGGTCCCCTCTTCTTGGTGCTGGGCAACCTTGGGATTTTCTAGTTTTATGTGCAAAATAGTGTTGAGTTGGGGGGCTCTCACTTAGCCAGTGCCTTGCAGTGCCACTGTAGATGATACTCATTGTAGGTGGTATCAGAGTTATCAATCAGGGAGGTTGCTGATGCTGATTTTGTTTCAGTTTACAGTCTATTGTGATGTTTTTTATTTCCTTATAACAGTGTCTGCTTTTCTGGTACAGAAAGATTGTTGGGAACAGACAAGAACCAATGTGGGAATTTAACTTCAAGTTCAAAAAACAGGTATGAGCTCCAACATCTTATTTGGGTTCAGTGAGCAACAGCCCTTGCATCTGGGGGTGGAGATATGGAATGGGGTGGGTAGAAGAATGTCTTTATTGAGACTCCAACTACAGGACTTTCTCAAGGATTTTGACATACTCAGGGGATTTCCTCTTAGTTGATATTTTCTGTTTTTTTAAGTCTTAGGTCTTTTAAGAATTTAATCAAAACAACCGATCCTTTGGATGGAATAATCAGAACCATTATTCTGATTCTCATTCAGGATTTTCTCATTGGCTACATATGGCTTCCCTTGGGTTTTTTTAAACCCTTACTTTCTGTCTTAAAATTGATATTAAGTATCGATTCCAAGGCAGAAGGGAGGCAGCTAACTGACTTGCCAAGGGTCATACATCTAAGAAGTATCTGAGAAATCACATTTGAACCCATCTCCAGGCCTGCCCTCTGTCCCCTGAACCACCTAGTTAGTTACCCATATACCCCTGTTGCTTTCTATTAACAATGCTGCTAGGTCTTTCTTCCTTTTAAAAATCTGTCCTAACACTGGAAATGGGTTTCCTCTTAGGAGATGAATGACATATAGCCTAAAATTCCCAAATATAGAATGTTGCTTTTGCCGAAGAGGCTTCCATACCAAATGGGAACTTTCAGAAAGATAAGATTTCTCCCAGGGAGACAATCAAATGTGATTGACTTTGCTACTAATAACAATGCAATGATCCAGGACAATCTGGAGGGACTTATGAGAAAGAATGCTATCCATATTGAGAGAAAGAACTGTGGGAATAGAAATGCAGAAGAAAAACATGATTTATCACTTGTTTATATGGGTATAGGATTTGGGGTTTTGGTTTTTAAAAGATCACTGTATTACAGAATTGAATAATAAGGTATCAAGTGATAACCCAGTGGAATTGTTTGTCAGTTCTGAGAGTGGGGAGGGAAGATAAATCAGGTAACCATGGAAAAATATTTTAAAAGAAATAAAATTAAAAAAAGATTCCTCTCAGGGTATATGGTGATGATGATTGAGGTTTTTTAAGTGAGGCTCCTTTTGAAAATTTGCCTAGGGGATCTTGAATTTAAACTTAATCCACTTTTGTGCATAAAAATTGCCTAAGTGAAATTATATTTTTAATTATGCAATAATAGCCAGCATTTGTGTAGTACTTAAGGTTCACAAAAATTTGCTTTACAGATCTCATTTTAGCCTCACAAGAATCCTGGGAGGTAGGTGCTATTATAACCCCCATTTTACAGAGGAGGAAACTGAGGCAGGCAGAGGTTTGTGACTTACCCAGAGTCACATAGCTTTTAAGTGTCTGAGGCTGGATTTGAACTCGGCTTTTCTGATTCCAGGCCTAGTACTCTATTTACTATTACTTTGCCACCTAGCTGCCAAATAATATAAAGGGAGATAGTTATATTTTTTATTACTCAGAGAAGAGCAAATGTTTTTGTGCTCATTTGTAGGTAATCACAGTTTCTAGGAGCTTTTGTGCCTATGTTTTGTAGGTTGTTTAGGATTTGGAGTATATAGCTGGTATATGTCAGGCTTAACTTAAAGCTGTGATGTCTAAAAGTGCAAATGCTTTCTACCGTGATTGTCTTTAAAACCCACTCTATTATATTGACTTGTCTATTTTTTACCACTTTACCCACTTTGTTCTCCCACTTGTTTCCTCTACTGAGTTGCTTTACAAATAAAGTTTATTCCCTGAAATATAAAGACATTCTGGGGGAAGTGCTTTTGTAAAGTGAATCACCTTTTGATTGATTTTTTTCTTTTTATGTAATTTCTGGGAAAGAAAGTGAATGTATTTGACTTGGGGAGCTTTTGTTGTATTTCTGGGGAGCAAATTCTTGGTCCTGATATTTAGTTAAGATATTCCTAGTCCCCTAACTTTTTCTTAAATGTGAAACATTAGAGAAACATCTTAGGTAAATTCATGTTAAGATGGCATTTTGGATTGGGACAGACATAACAAATTTCTAACAAGGGAGCCATAGGAGCTTAGTGACTATGACAGAGCAACCTTTAGTTTCTTCTGCTCAAAATAATTCTTAATTCTTTCAGGGAGTAGTGACCAGAGTTTGAGTATCCTCTTCTTCTCTATCTCTTTGTACGCAGCATAACAAGCAGAAAGTCTACTTGTCATACCCTGGGTGGCATTTTCCTAGGGGTTGCGCATTTGCTACAGCTTATTAGACATCCAGGAATATTGACTTATTCAATGAAGTACAAATCCTTACAATAGAAGGCCTATTATTATTATAAGTAGTAATCTTTTTAATAATGTAAAGTTTTCAAAGCACTTGTCATATTCATAGAATTGTAGGTTTAAAAGACTTTAGAGGGTATTTATTTAGTCCAGCTGTCTCATTTCACAGATGAGGATACTGAGGTCCAGAAATGTTATTTTCCAGAAATGGATAGCTCAAAGTCATAAAAGTCTAATGACCAAAGCTGGGATACCTCAGTGTCAAGTTCATATGAATTTGCTTCTCCTCATGGTTTTGTGAACTAAAGGCAGATATTACTTAGGCAGATATTAATCCTCATTTAGAGATGAATAAATTGAGGTTTAGAGAAATGATTTCCCAAGGACCACAAAAATAATACCTGGTTGGGATTGGAACAGGGATTCTTAACCTGGGATCCATAAACTTAGTTGTTTTTTTTTTTTAGTACCTGTAGATTTTATCTTATGCATTTAAAAACATTATTCTGAGGTTTCCAAATGTTTCATCAGAATGCCAAAGGAGATCATGACATAAAAAATGGTTTAGAACTCCTGGGCTAAAACAGAGGTCTTAATCATCTACATTTTCTATATTGCTTCTATGTCTTGGTAGTATTGTAATAAAATGTATTAATTTAAATAAAATCTACCCCTTTAATAAAATAATTGGTAAATCATTATTTGTCATTTGTCAGAACATAGAAATATTGTGCCATTAATAACATTTGTATTTAAAATATTATTTGCATTTAAAGTATTATTCATTACAACAGGATTTTTCCCTATATCAGCTCTGTTTAGAAGTTTATTGAGAGATGAAGTTATAAATTCAACCAAATTAAAGTTTTGGTCTATACCTAAACCTAAATAAGCATGTTGCTTCCCATCATAGATACCACAGTATAAAGGATAAGAGGACTGAGTCTTGGCCTCTGTATTGCTACTCATTGGCTATCTGATCTTGGGAAATCATTTAGTATATCTGAGCCTCAGTTTCCTCATCTGTAAAATGTTGGCCTCTTAAGTTCCCTCTGTTCTCTAACATTGATTCTTTCCTCCCTCCTTCCCCAAATTCTTACCTTCTGTGTTAGTAGACTCAATATTAAGTATCCATTCTAAGGCATATGAGAGGTAAAGATTAGGCAGTTGAGGTTAAGTGACTTGCCTAGGGTCTCACACAGCTGAGAAATGTCTGATTTGAATCCAGTACCTGCCATCTCTATACCTGGCTCTTAATTCACTGAGCCACCGAACTGCCCCTCTAATATTGATTCTAAGTTGGCTATAACTTCATTTAAAAAAAAAAAAGATTCATTGTTGGACTTTTAAGTGAATCCTAGGACACCATGTGTCTTTTCCTACTCTTATGCTGAAGGCTGGGCTTTTTGAAAGTGTTTGTTAAATTAGAAAGCGCTATATAAATAATAAATTCTTATTGTTGTTCCTTCTTTGCTTACCTTACTATCCTTAGTTGTTGCACATAGGTGAAGCAGAAGATAGCAGGTATTAGATTCGGCAGAGGTTTCTCATTGGTGTTACCCTAGAAACACTTATATTTTTCTAATCCATTGAGTTCATTTTTAGTTCTCTTTAGTCCCCTAGGTTAAAGAGCAAGTGTGTGGGAGGTCTGCAGCCTCCTGTTCAGTATGAAGATGTTCACACCAACCCAGACCAGGACTGTTGCCTCCTACAAGTTACCACTCTCAATTTCATCTTTATTCCCATTGTCATGGGCATGATTTTTACTCTGGTAAGTGAAGATAGGATGAATCATTAACTAAACAACCCTATTGGATTATACTAGAAATTTATCTAGCTAAAAGAAACCTGACTGCACAGTAGGATATGAAAGAAGACCTGACAGTGGTCTTTAGGCTAAGCTTATAGATGAAGATTCAGAATCGTTTCCCATAAGTCTGAGGGTCTTGCCTATAGCTAGGGTATGAGAGAGAAGAGAAAGTAATGAGAGCAGACAACGGGGAAAAGACCATCCTAGGTGTTTAGAAGGTTCACTAGCCCCCAAATCAGATCCTCCTGGCTTGTGGGCATATGGATTTTTGGAGAGGGTAGTCAGCTGAGATCCCTCTCTCCTGTCTGAATATTGAACTTTGATGGTTCACAAACATTATTGGAGGCTCTAGTTGTTGGAGAGATGATAATGAGTTTCAGACACAAGATGGGCCTCAGGGCATACGGATGGCGCCTAACCTAAGATGCAAGTTGACACCCATTGTGTATAGTCTCAACTATTTGAGTTAGTTTACCATCTGCTATTTTTATACCTCTGGCACATTGTCCCATTTTTTATCATTTGGTTGGCAGCTAGAAGAGGAAAAATTATGACATTTAGTTTTTCATGCCTTCTAGGTTTATAGCTAAGGATCATTGTGTTTATTTTTAGCCTAAAGAGCTTAAACTGGGATGAAGTTATAAAATTCATCTTAAATTATATTTCTTTACAAGGCGGTTTTAGTCATTTAAATTTATGGAATAATTGTGCTGCTTTTTGGATTTGAGCAGTTTCTGTGAATTCTTGTTAGTTTTTTTTATAGAGTATAATATGTAGCAAATTAAACTTGCTTCATTTGAGGGATTGCTTCATGGGTCTATTCATTTTGCTTTTTCCTTTCAGTTTACCATTAATGTGAGTACTGACATGAGGCATCATCGAGTGAGGCTGGTGTTCCAGGACACTCCTGTCCAGAATGGTCGGAAACTACGCAGTGAACAGGGTGTACAAGTCATTTTGGACCCCGTGCACAGTGTTCGTCTCTTTGACTGGTGGCATCCTCAGTATCCCTTCTCCTTGAGAGCATAGTCACTGCCTCCTGTTGGGGCAGCCCTGAGCCAGTTGGATAATCCGTTAGTCATCAGAATACAACTAGGAAGGGGGCAGCTGGATTGCCTTTCCTGTTGGTAACTCAAAATGCTGCTCAATTTCTGGGGGCTCTCACATGGGGCAACAGAAGAATCAAGGGGAGAAACAATGATTTGTAAACCTATTTTAATGTAAATTCTGCATTTGAAAGGAAAAACCTGGCCCTGTTCTTTGCTTTAAAAGCCCTTTTGGTGCTAATGAGTTTGGTGTCCTTTATTTTATTAACCCCAGTGAAAATAGATGATTTTGATTTGAGAAGAGCTCAGCTTTTTTGAATCCCAAACTGCCAAGCTTTTGCATTCCTCTGTGGATCTGAGTCCCTTGTTGGCCCTTCTGCATTTAAGCAAATTTTCTTTCCTCTAGGAAATAAAACAGGTGGTAGAGTTCTCAGAACTTAATCATAATGATTTTTTAAAATGGAGATATTTATTGTTTTAAATCTCCTTTGGCCACATAGTAATTTTAGATGCTTCTCTACATAATGCTTGAATTTGGGATTTCCTGAGATATATTAAAAGAGGTAGCAAGATGTATCTGTAGATGAAAAGTGAGGATTTGAAATTTGTCTTCTGTTAGGTGATAGTGAAATTTTACAATGAAAAACAGGAAAGTTCTACAGGGAAGACATTGTTATTCTTTTAGAAATAAGCAGGGGGACATTTAAACCATTAAAAGAATAAAAGTGATTCATCAGTTCTTTTGTAAAATTGGCTTCCTGGGCTAAATAGGAAGTCCTGATATACCTTACCTTACTTTGCATTTAGCTGCCTCTGAGGTCAGCCTGGTTGCCTCCTGAAACCTGATGTGCTGCAGCTTTTGCACATGTGTTTATTTCCTGTAGTAGAAAGGGGGTAAAGTGTTTCTGAAGCTGGTGATCTAAGAAAAGAGAACCACTGTTTTCTGTAAAGCTACCTTGCTGATTTCTGATGATCTTAAGGTATCAGTGATGGTGGTAGTGCTTGGCTGGGTAGCTGGATCACATTTAGAGGTTAGCACCAAAATGAAGCTTCCTATGTGTCAACCCTGTGGAGGGAACTAATAACATAGGTCAAGTCTCTAAGTAAATATTTACCCCTTTGCTTTTTCTACTGCATGAGTGCTGGAACATGCTCCTGAGGAATTGCTGCCTGATAATGCAGCTCTGTCTGTCTTTAGGCCTGTCCAGCCTCATTCCATATTTTGTGTGGTAAAAGAACTGTAAACAGGATGGGAGACTAGGATGGCAACAGCAGCATTTGGGGTTGTCCCCAAGGTAAAGGAAGATTCCTTAAAAACCCTACTATATAAAACTGGCCCTGCTCCTTTTTTTTTTTGTAGTGAGATGGCCTAATAGGCTCCCTGAAATCAAACTACAGGATATATAGGATGACTTTGGAAGACTGAAATGAAATTATCTCTTCCATATGTGTTTTGATTTGACTTCTGTCTTGTTCATCTCCTTTCTTCTTACAAAATCAAACTTGAAGCTTATTGTACAAAAACAGTGCCAACACTAGATTTTGGCTCAGCTGTCTAGTTGGCATAAGGCTCCTCATTTCTCAGATTTAGTGATTAATCAGAAGATCTTGGTTTGAATGCTAACTTTGCTAATTTTAGTGACTAGGTGATTTTAGGCAAGTCACCCCTCTAAGCTTTGAGTTTCCTCATTTGTAAAATGGAAAAAATATCTGCCTCACAATTTGGTTGTGAGGTAAGTGCTTTCTAAACTTTGAAAGCACTGTGTGTGAGTTGTGTCATTAACTTTGTGGCCTTAGATGTGCCATTTGCCCAGGTACTATTTCTAGACATTTTTTATCATGGATGGGAGGTGGGGGGAGAATAGATTTGCATGCTCCAAAGCCTTTAACTTTGAGGATGCTTCTCTCTTCCCCACTCCTACATTTATGTGATGGTTATGGGTAATGGAATGTTTTGGCCTGCAAGTTTTAACACTTATACTTTCCTTCCATTTTTTTCCCCCTATGAATTAACTGTCTTCCAAGAGAATCTGCTTAGGTAAAAGGGCCTATAATTTCTCCCCTAGAGATGGGTGTGTAGTTGTATGACTCATTGGGATTTGAATTACACTTGATTCCCCCCACTTTCTTCATAAAACAGGAAAATGAAATGACAGGAAATATTTTTGGAGAAGGAAAAAAGAAGAGCAAGGCTCTATGTGCCATCCTTCTGCTGCATAAACTAGTATTTGCTACTGAAATAGAACATGTTATGTATATATTTATAAATACATATGTACACAGTGCTGCATGTATATAAAAATTCTTCACACTTACTCATTGGGTATTCTTAATGGGTTACAAATGGGGGGGGGAGTGCTGCTGTCATGCTGAGGGGAGCCTAAGGTGATGGGAAGGGAACCTGGGTAAAATACACAGCACTTCACAGAATGGAGGAATATTTCCTGCCTGAACTGCCTTGCCCTGACTACCCTTTGGGGCTAAGCAAACCTTAAGGAAGATGGGGACACCCAGGTGGTGCCTTCATTCACTCCAGCCCTGAACCTTGCAGTGCCTATAGAGACCTGAAGATCTTAAGTTTTCCCACCTGAAAAATGGGTCTACGCTGCAATCCCACCCCCTCTCCCAGCAGCTGGGGCAATTATTGACCACGCAGGACCAAAGCACAGCCCTGAAAAGCTAAGATGACCGAGCCTAAGAATTGCTGCTGCATGTGGGATCGGAGGCCGGCCTTGGAAGGGTGGGGTTGGGGACAGCTGCTCATCCCTCCATCCCCAAGCACCCAGGCTAATCCACACCTGGCTAAGGGTCCCACAAAGATGGCGCTAGGATCACTGGTAACCGTGTCACGTGCACGGACCCACGGGGCGGGGCTTGTGGCTCCGCCCAGGAGGCGGGGTATGCTAATGTGCGCTGTTTGGGGCGGGGCCTCAGGCCGGGCACCGGCTGAGGCTGCATCCAGTTCTGCTCCGGCTCGGTTCCCCCCGACGTGCCCTGCTCCCGCGGTCGGGGGCGGCTCCCTGCTGCCTGTGAGCAGCGGCGGCGGCGGTAGCAGGTGAGGGCCTGGCGTGGTGGTGGTTGGGGAGCAGGGTTCCTCCTTTCTCCCTCTTCCCCTCCCCCCCTTCCCCGCCCCCCAGCCGAGGCCTAACCCCTGCCTGGCTGTCGCCGGGTCTGCTAGCTAGGCTGTGCCCACGGCATCCTACGAGATGATTCGCCCCTTCCTTTTTAGCCCTGTGATACCTTCTGGCTGGCAGGTGCTGACGCGGCCCCCCTTGCTTCCTCTCCGCTCACGTCCATTGCCCTTGAGTGTGTGGGGGTGGAGGATGATGCATCTTATGCTACCGATAGCCGGGAGCCTGGGTCCCACCCTAACGCACCCCAGACTGGACCCCGTCTTCTCCAGCTCCACCGGCCCTCAGGCAGGGGGCTGAGTTGGCCAGGGCCAGGGTGGAAGGCGCTGTGGACAGTGACACCTCCGGGAACCTCACCTAGCCCCTTCTTCAGCTCAGCTCTGTTCTGAGGACAGACCTGGCGCTTAGGGGTGGAGGGCTTGGGGAGTGGGGATGTTTGGAGTGGGGTCTCTCCCCGAGGCTTCTCTCACTCCACTTCCCCACAATTGTCTAACTCGTCAGTTGTCTGGGTAGTGATCCCTCCTCTGCAGTACTGAGGATGGGGGTGGGGAGTGGGGCGCACGGGCCAACCGCGAATGGGGGTCCCGGACCAGGAGGACCCTGAACATGTGGGCAAAGTGGCTGCATGTATGTTGTTGCCTGGAGGGTTCCTCTCCACATTGTGCTCCTTTACCAATCGGTGGGGTGGAGGGGGGATGAGGAAAAAAAAGGGAGCTGGTGAAAAGATTGTAAATGTGATTTGTGGTTTTCTTGGGGGTGGGGGTAGCGGAAAATCGGGGATCACGGGAGAGGAGGGAAGGAAGTGCCACTAGGAGGTGATGTCACTCTCCTGGGAAAGACATGTGGTGGATTCCTAGGTATGGGACTGTCTCCCCACCCCCTGCTTCCCTTCTTGATGTCTAGTGTTTTATGGTATGGAGAAAAGAGGGATGATGCAGGAAGTATGGCTCAGGTTTTATATCCTTCCCTCTTAGGGAGCTTAAAGGGCTTCTGGCTTGGGCTTGAAAGGGGTTTGGGCTGCTTTGAAGTCACCTCCAGGGACACCTGGGTTGAAACCTTGAGCATCCCTTTATGTGTGACTCTGGGTGTGTGTGTGTGTTTGAGCAGCAAAATGTACTTTCATCCAGCCCTCTCTTCCCTCTATTTGGATGTAACAGATCAAAGCAAAGAGAGAGGACCACATCCTTTTTGGATACTCTCACTGTATAGCTGGCCAGGCATTCCTGGGGAAGCTGTCCTGATCGGAAGGGCAGGCCGGCCTGTATTATTCCGCCCCCCCCCCCCCCCATTGTTTTCCAGGGCTTTGTCCTGCAGCTCCCGACTGAGTTTAATAGCATCTGGAAGTAACAAGATGATGAATGGTGCAAAGGTTATTAAGGGCCAAGAAAGCACTAGGCACTGGGCACAGATGATATCTCTGGAAGGAGGAAGAGTGTGGGGGAGAAAAGGGGCAGCAGAAAGGGAATTATACTTGTTGGCATCAAGGATACTGCTGTGAAACAGAATACCATGATGTCATAACTGTGGGGGTGGTATCAAATCTGGCTGGAGGGTGGGTGGAATGCCAGGCTCTAAAGTCTCATCTTGGATCTGATGGCTATGGTCTGTCTGGAGGAAATTGTAGCTGGGGGCCATTTGCAGTATTTTTTTTCCTAGGGTTTCAGAGGATAATGGAGGTGGGGAAGGGAACAAGATGCTCATGATAATGACAATAAGATAAACCTGCATACTAAATGAGGACTTTCATGGGTGACCTGGTACAGGTGCCCAGTAGGGCTAGGACCCTGAGAAATCATTGTTTTGGTTTTGTGTGCTTGAAGTTTGAGAAAGCTAGCTGAGCATTTCTTCAGCTAAAGACTCTCCCTGGGGCTTTTGGCCCTCTCATGTTGAATTGGCTGATAGCTCTATATGAAAATGAGGTGTGGTAAGGTCTGAATGGTGATGCTGAGATTGGTATTTGGAGTTAGGAGTGGGGGTAATAAGGGAAGGGTCTAGGGAACTCTGATATAAAGTTCTTGTTTCAGGAAAATGGGAGGAATCGTAAAAAAGGAGTGTTTGTGTGTATCAGGGCCACAGGAAGTCACCATCTGTCCCTCTCTCTGTCCTAAGAGCTCACTGACCTATAATTAGCTACAGAGGACATGTGTGGTGCTGGTTTTGGACAGACTGTGGTCCTGTGGGTAGCAGGGCACTGAAAGCTTCTAGTTCTAAGGGGAATCATAGCACTTAGAGCTGGAAGGGACCTTAAAGATAATTTGGGCTATATCCCTCAGAGATTTTGCAAATAAGGAAATTGAAGCCCTGAAAAAGAAGAAGTAACTTCTCCAAGGTCACACAGGTGGCAGTAAGTAGCAAGCAGCAGTCAGAATTTGAACCCAGATCATCTGACACTACCACTTTAATTAGTAAGTCACTTGGACAAACATTTATTGACTGCCTACTGATATGCGAGGTATCATTCTAGACAGGCTAGACTGACAAGAAGACAATAAAGGAAGCCTTCAAGGAACTTACATTCTGATGGAGAAGGTGGGATGTTTGTGGGGGTGACTTCTAATGTGTGCCTCATAAGTAAATCCTAGGTAATTTGAGAAAGAAGGGTGAATATGAACAGCTAGGCAGATCTGGGACAGCTTAACAGAGGAGGTAGCTGAGGAAATCTGTTTCAGGCATTAAAGTCGGCTTGAACATTATCAGGAAAGAAGAAAATTGAATACAGAGTTTGGGAACTAGTTTGGCTGGGAAGAAGAGTGGCAAGAAGAGTAATGTGATTACTGGACAAATAGATGGGAGCTCAATTGTGGAGGGCTTTAAAGGCTGTGCTGACAGGATTATATCTTATTTAGAGCCACTAGGGAGCTACTAAAGATTTTAGATCAGGGGTTTGTAACATGGTCAGTCTGTGCCGTAAGTTTTTTTTGGCAGCTCTATGGAGGATGGTTTGGAGAAGGGAAACAATGGAAATTGGGAACCCATTTAGGAGATGGTTATAATAGTCCAGATGAGATGATACGGGTTTCAACAGGTTGGTAACCATGTGAATAACAACATTGAAATGGATTTTTGGATGCACTTTGGAAACTAGTCAATAGCAATTCACCACCAATTGGATCTGAAGAGTGAGGGAAAGGGGAGAGGCCAGGCTGTTTCAGAGTGTATGCATCCTAATAATTGGAAGGATAGGGATACCCTCAACAGAAAGAGTGAGCTTTAGAAGAAGGATGGGTTAGACGAGATGAGGTCTCAGAGGCTTCACCAGTTTGAGGACCAGGACGAGATATTTTTTTTTCAATTTCACTCAATAAGGATTGATGGAGTGATTTCTTTACACTTAACCCTGGGCCAAGCACTTGTGGGAGAAGCTAAGGAAGACCAAGACGTCATCCTTACTCTTAAGGAGTGAAGTGTTCAGTCTCTTAAGGATGAATCAAGAAAAGAGCAGAAAAGGATGGGATAAAATCTAATACCAAATGGCTTTTACAAAGAAAACATGCCTGGTGCTCCTTCCCTTTCTGCTCTGCTGTGCCCAATGTCCCTTGCTGCTTGCTGGACTTCCCACTGTGCATTTGGCCCTTCTGTGCCCTTTTATCTGTTTGCAAGATTTTCTTTTGTGAAATGTAAACCTGTTGAGGGCAGGGAATGTTTCTTTTTGCCTTTGTATTCCTGGCACCAAAGCACAGGTCCTGGCACTTAGTAGGCGCTTACATGCTTATTGTATTTTATTGAATTGAGACTTGAGCTTGACTTTAACTTGTGGTTTTAGTCTTGGTCATTTTTCTGTCTTTTAATTGACAGTTTACTCACCCTTCTCCTCAGCATCGTGGGGGAGGTGGCTTTTGGCTACGTAGCCCCCCTCCTTTCTTTTATGTATATAATAAAGACTTTTTTTGGGAGGGGGAGCAAAGAATAATTTTAGGAACTCTGACAGACCAGGAGGTTGCTAGTTTGGAAAGGTGGGACTTTTTAAATTATCCTTGACCTCAGGCTTCTCTAGAGCAGAATTATGGGGCTGGGGTGGATGTGGGTACTAGTCAAGAATCTTCGCAACCTAGAACTGCAGATTTAGAGCTGCAAGAGCACTTAGAAGAAGCCATCTAATTCACCTACCTTATTTTACAGATGAAGGAACTAAGGCTTGGGAGGTTAAAAGCCTTGGCCGTGGTTCCATAGACAGTATTAGTAGGATTTCTTCACTCCTCAGAAAAACAAAAACAGGGAGCCTGGGAGAAGTGATCTCTAAGAAATATCTCTTTCTATCCTGACTGTGCCTGGCCCTAGGAAACTGGGACTGTTGTGGGAATAGTGAGAAGCCCTCAGGAGCCTGTTCTCCTGGCCCAGGTAATGCAAATAGCCCCTTTCATGTGTATGGTGCTGCCACTCTTCCAAGCACTTCTTGATGTAGAATTGCAGAATTGTAGCCTTGGCCCTCGGGGGTCAGCTTGTTCACCCACAGTAACATCACCAAGTCATTAAAGATCACTGAAGACAACAAGGTACAGGGGGCTCACCCCCTTCTGAGCAAATCTGTTCCGTTTTGGGGCAACTGTAGTTATTAGGAAGTCTTTACTTATTTTGAACCAAAACCTGCCTCCCTATAACCTCTACCCACTAGTCCTGGTTGAGCCCCACAGAATCTGTTTAATTCTTTTTCAGATCAGCATTTATTAAGCACCTACTATGCATGAAGCACTTTGTATAAGAAGCAGTATTTTAGGAGAGGGTCAGCTTCAGAGTCAGGTAGAATTAACCTCGTTCATTCTCCATTTCTGACATGTACAGCCTCCATGACCCCGGAAAAGTCACTCAACCTCCCATTATCTCCAGCAACTCTAAGGCGTTTTTTTTTTTTAAATTCTTCTGATAGGTTTGGAGTGATAACATATGTATAACCCAGTGAAATTGATTATCATCTCTGGGAGCAGGGAGAGAATGGGGTGGGGGGAGACAGCAAGAATCATATAACCATGGGGAAAAAATAAATCCTTACCTTCTGTCTAGAATCAATACTGTGTAATGGTTCTAAGGCAGAAAAGTGGTACTAGCTAGGCAATGAAGGTTAAGGGACTTGCCCAGGGTCACACAGCTAGGAAGTATCTGAGGCCAGATTTGTACCCAGGATCTTCTGTCTTTCTATCCATCGAACCACTCAGCTTCCCCAAGACAGAGGGTTCTTGACCTAAGGTCCATGAGCTTGTTTTAAAAAGTATTTTCATAAATATGTTTAAATATAATTGGTTTTCTGTATTATCCCATGTATTTTATGCACTCAAAATTACTATTCTGAGAAGGGGTCCATAGGCTTCATCAGAGGAATCCATGTTATAAAAAAACTTAAGAACCCTTGCCCTTCTAAGACTATAAATTACAAGGCAGTTACTCTTGATCAAGGAAGTTTCGTCCCTACGAGTTACCTCTACCCATCAAATCAAAAGTTCAGTCTGAAAAGATGTGTGACTCATTGTGTTAGGTATAAGAGATCTATAGAGAAGAAATTAGACAATATCTGCCCCGAAGAAGATTACAGTTTAGGCATTTACCCAAATGGGTGAGATACAAGGTAGAGCTGGGTAGCAGGAAGGAGAGTTCTGGAGGAAGGATTAAAAAAAAAATAAAGTGCTTTTGTTATCTTTTGGGTTCTTTTTTCCCCAGAATTTCTCCCAGGATCTTCTTCTTATCCATTCCCAGAGAGCCATCCCATATAACAGAATATTTTTAATGAAAAAGGAGAAGAAAAAAGAGGTAAAATAAGCAATACATAGAAAAAAGTCTGAAAATATAAGCCTGTTGCACAATTATGGACTTTTTAACCTGTGTCAAGGAGTGGGATAGGTTTTTTCCCCTCATATCTCTTCTTCTGGACCATACTTATTTTTGTTGTTGTTGTTATTTTACAGTGTTCACTTGTGACTGTTTTGTGATGTGATTCTTTCCATTGATATAATTGCAGTCGTGTATATGGCTATCTTGGCTCTGCTTACTTCACTCTGCATTAGATTATTTAAATCTTTCTGTACTTCTCTGTATTCATCATATTCATTGTTTCTTATAACCCAGTAATATTCCATTATACTTATTTTTGGGAGTTTTTTAATAATGAGTTTTTACACTTGTTATTCTCTCATCATAGTAGGTATTGACTTTATTTTCCACTTTTTGTTACCATAAAAAGTGCAACTATAAATATTTTAATGTATATGGAGACTTTCTTCTTATCAGTAGCCTCTTTGGATAATAGTGGAATATCTACATTAAAAGGTATAAACATTTTAGTCACTCTATCTGCATAAACTTCAAATCACTTTCTAAAATGTTTATACTGATTTGCAGCTCCACCAACAATGCACTAGCATTTCTATCTATTTATGATTCCTTCTAATATTGAGTATTCCCATCTTTTGTCATCTTTCCAATTTTGCTGGATCTCAAGATTGTTTTTAACTTGCATTTCTTTTATTATTAGTGATTTAGAGTATTCTTTCTTATATTGGTTATTAATTTGCAATTCTTCTTTGGGAATTGTTCATTCTTATCTAGAAAAAGTTATTTTAAAAACATTTGAGGAGGGAAAGATCACTTCCAGCTTGGGAGTATGCAGGGTCAGTATCAGGAGGAGTCCCTGGAAAAATTGCCCTACGAACTGGACCTGGAAGGAAGAAAAGGATTTTAACTGGTGATATGGAACAAACATATGATGGTTGGCCTGTGAGACTATACAGAGGAGAAGAAGAGTAGGTTGGGATCTAGGAACTTTAAGTTGCATAATAGAGTGTGTGATGGGGACTCATGAAATAAGGTTTAGCGGTCCTTAAATCTAAGCTATTTGTGGTAAAGTGGAGTCAGGAAGATCTACATTAGAATTCTCCCTCAGCACTTGCTAGCTCTATGGCCCTGTGCAAATCTCTTAACTCCTCTGAGTCTCAGTCCCCTAGAAATGGGAGATTACACTTGCTCCATTAGCCTCACGAGGTGGTGGTATGGATCAGATGAAACAACATATGCAAACTGCTTTGTAAATCGTAAAGCCTGAAAAATGTGAGTTTTTAATTTTATCCTATAGTCCTTGGGGAATGACTGAAGGTTTTGCAGCAGGGGACCGTCCTTAGGAAGTGGGAATGAAAGGGGAAGAAGAGTTAAAAACAACACAAGAGTGTTGAGCTTGGATGACTTCTTCCCTAAAGCAGCTCTTTGCTTATTCAGAGATATTATTATGCCTTGTCTCCAAATTTTCTGTCCTCTTCTCTAGACTAAGCATCCCACATTTCTTCAATTGATCCTTCTGTGACAATTATCCCTACCAGATAGGGAGCTGCAGGACTTGAGAGTTGGACATGGGGCTATACAGTAATACTCTTACTAACCATAGCAATCCAATTGGTCCTCCAGGCTCACGTCTCTCCCCTTCCCCGTCTGCCCTCTACTAAAGAGCTGACAAATGGATATTCCCTAAACCGTAGATGTGAAATGTCACTGCACTCCTCAGGAAACCTGGTGGCTCCCTACTGCTTCTAGAATGAAATAGAAACTTCTCAGTCATTTAAAGCCCTTTATGATATGGCTTCAACCCATCTATCTAGACTGACTTCACATTGCTCTCCCTCTCAAGCTCTGTGATCTAGCCAAATTGGCCTTGCTCGTTATCCTTGTTCCTGATGTTCCATTTTCCACTTCTGAATCTTAGCATTAGCTGTCCCTCACATCTGAAATTCTCTTCCTTCTCACCTTTGCCTTTTGGAAAAACGTAGCTCCATTCAAGGCTCATACCCCAGAGGAGACCTTCCTGAGCTCCCCAGCAGATAGTGCTATCTTCTCCTATCTCCACAATTACTTCCCAATTACTTTATATTGTTTATTCCTTTATCTGTGCACTTATTGTATCTTCCAATTAGAAGGTAAGCTCCTTGAGGTCAGGGAATGTTTCCTTTTTTGATGTATGTAACCCTTTAAACTAGGAACCTGGGGTCTGGCACATATTCAAATGCCTTTACCTTCCATCTTAAAACCAATACTGTGTTTTGATTATAAGACAGAAGAGTAGTAAGACTAGGCATTGAGAATTAAGTGACTTGTCCAGGGTCACACACCTAGATCTCAGATCTGGCCCCAGGACCTTCCACCTCTAGGACTGACTCTCAATCCACTGAGCCATCTAACTGCTCCTCTCTGTGATATCTTTTAAGGAATCTTAAATGACTTTTTATATAGATGGGAGGTGCCTTGTTGGGAAAAAAAAAGCCTTTAAGAGGGCCTTTTCCTTACTAAATAAAATGCTCTTTAAAAAATCAACAAATTTTAGTAAACACAATGCGATCTTATATCTTTTGAATTGTATGATGGTAAAGATATAGTTCGTTGTGGAATATCACTTGCAAAAGCCTGCCTGTTCTCTTCTAATATTCTAAAGGATGCATTTGATGCATGTTGATGATTCTCATAAATTAAAAAAAAACATACAAATAACCCTTAGTTCCTACCTTAGAATCA